>NW_025091331.1:95941-125545 GCF_907166805.1 Alternaria atra
GAAAGAAGCCAAAAGCAGATCGTAGAAGGATACATTTCGATTGCGTCACACTCCATTCTCCTCACGATAAATGACATACTTCCACACAATGCTAAGCTCCTCGAGAAGTTACTCCGAATGTGGGGGGATTGCCCAGACTAGACTCGAGAGATGCTTTCACCCGCGCCCATTCAGTTCACAGAACTGTCCAAGAGATCAGGAAACTACGAAGACATCAAATTTCGCCATCTGTACTTTGGATTCACATGCGATATGTACATCTGCTGTCCTCAGAAAGGACAAACTCTACAAGACTCAAACTTGATCACAGCCTGGAACGCGGTCCAGTTATCAACACACATTACAAACAAGTTTGTTGTCCTATCCAACATCTCTACACTACTTCAGTCTAACCCGTCGTAGCCCCGATTCACTTCCCAAGTGGAAGACTACACTTGCCAACACCATACGAGAGGCGAGCAATTTGCTGGATATGTACGAAAAGTCAAGAGAAAAGGAGCAAGTCAGACCAGAAGAGTGGAGGCTGAAGGCGGATATACAACGAATAAGTTGCAAGGGAATGTTGGCAACCTTGCAGATGTTCGCACAGAAGGAAAGTCATATCTCGGTACTCCGAGATTCTAAAATAGAGCTCATCGCCGCTCAGGATGAGCTATTGGCCACCAAGACTAATACCGAAAGCAAGAGGTCATCGTCTCCTTCAAAAGATGATCAGTCAGCCGGTATTGTGTATGGCCAACCAGAATTGTGAGTTTTTCGGTCGTGCATCTCTCATCCAGTGATCGGAATGGTCTGGTATGAGTTGGTATTGGTATGGTATATACCGCCAAGACCTGGTATGGTTTAAGGAGATCTCAATACCGTGGTATTACCGGTATACAAGGTGATACCGGTAAGGCTAAAGATGCGCCGAGGTAAAAAAGCTCGGAGCAGCAGGTGGCTGGATTTCAGACTAAACTAGTTAGTGCATCCGAAGAAATCCTCAACCTGAACTAATAATCGTAGTCTACGATAGCCTCTTATACCGTTATCATGGAATTTCCAGTTCCAATCTCGCCGTCATCGTTAACGACACGTTCAGCGTCAATATCCCTCGAGACGCCTACATCGTCACCTGCTCCAACATTACCTGTCTCGACGCCATCACCTGCTCCTGTTCAATATCCCGAACCTCCGCATGAGTTTGTACAAGACCACATCACATACCTGAATCGAGCGAAGACGACAAAGAAGGCAGCTCGTCTAGGTTCATCGCATGTATGGAAGTATGGTCTCTATTACATCCGAGACAGTGATAAGAAAGAGGTGTATTACTGTCACGAGTGTGCTGTCGGAAAGTTTAGGCAAGAGCTGTTTGTTATCAACGGCACGTCTAGGGTGAGAAACCATCTTGAACAGAAGCACTAGGTTGACCCTAAGAGTGGTATCAAGAATCATAGCTCGACACGAAAGTCTGTACTAGAGCAGCAGAAGAGCGCGGCTACTACTAATACCTTCTTCTGGAAAGACTCGATTGAGAAGTTCAAAGAGCTTCTAATTCGGTGGATTGTGTACTGCCATATTGCTTTCTTTCAATTAGAAAACCAGTATTTCCGAGAACTGCTCTTCTTTTTGAATCCAGCGCTTCTCAACTACCTCCCAAAGGCAGCGAAAACCATTCGAAGTTGGGTTATGGACGCGTTTCTGTCGAAGAAGCAACGACTCAGAGAGGACCTCCAGCACGCGCGGAGTAGAATCTCCATCTCCTTTAACCTCTGGACTTCGCCAAATCCTTACGCTATTCTAGGCGTCATCGCCATGTGGATTGACGCTACCGGCAAGCGGCGAACTATCGTTTTAGGTTTACGACGTGTGTACGGCGAACACACTGGCGAAAACATTGGTTCAGTTGTCCTTGAATTGCTGAGAGAATATGATATTGGCGGAGATTAGATTAGATACTTCATGCTGGATAATGCCTCGTCAAATGATACCGCTGTTGAATTCATACTCAAGGATCTTTGCCCATGGATGAAGTCAAAACAACGTCGCCATCGCCGGCTGCGTTGCTTGGGCCATGTTATCAACCTCTGCTGCCAGGCGTTCCTCATGGGTCGGAACTGTGAGAAGTATCTAGCAAAGCTTGAAAAGCACTATCAACGCGGAGACTATATGAAGGTGGAAGAGCTGTGGAAGAAATTTGGATGTTTAGGTCGGCTTCATAACCTCGTGCGATACATTAGGCTTACTCCGCAACGCCGTGAGGAGTTTGCTGCAATAATTATTGGCGGAGATCTCTCTGAATTTGATGGGCTCGAGCTTATCTAGAACAACTCGACCCGCTGGAATTCATGGTTTCGTTCAATTACACGTGCATTGAATGTTCGTGAACGTTTAGAGCTCTTCTCGGCTCGCCATGTACCTGGGAAGGGCTCTTAAGGATTGCGAACTTTAAACTTGATGGACAGCACTGGTTCGAGCTTGAAAAGATTGAACTCGCTCTTAAGGACTTCTACGCCGCAACTTTGCTTTTAGAAGGAAAAAGGACATTCCTCGCTGACTGGTTCTTAACCTTGGACTGCCTTCTTCGAGAAATAAACGAGACGAAAGATCACTACTATAACATCCATACCGAAGACGACAATAACTTCACATGGAAGTACCTCCAAAGTTGTGCAGATGCCGCGTGGTCAAAATGCGAGGAATATTACAACAACCAGCAGCTGAATTGGCAGAATCGATTCCCTGAAGATACTGATCTTCCACCAGCGTACTACGCAGCTCAAATACTCGATCCATATCGCAAGTGGGCATGGTTCAGGCAAGAATGGGTTCTCGAAGGCGACGAAGAGAAGAAGAGGTGGTTTGACAACGCACAATCAGCGGTGAAGCATCTCTGGGAGACAGAGTATAAGGGAAGGTACCCTGTCGAGATGCTGCCACCACCAGCCAGAAAGGAGAGAGATCCTGACCCAGCATTTGATCGCCAGAGGGAACACAAGCGTATTCGAATAGACGCTCCAGTCTCTACAACTGATTTGTATGAACAGTATATCTCTACTGACCGGCTTCATGACGAAGAGGCAGGTTGCGATGATGCTATTGCGTACTGGCTATCTCGCTACGACTCCCAAAGAGACCTCGCTCGCTTCGCTCTAGACATGTTTGCGATCTCGCCTATGTCGGATGAATGCGAACGTCTTTTTAGTAGCGCGAAGCTTACTATTGTCGATCGCCGTGGTAGGCTGAAGGCAGATATTATAGAGGCTTGTGAGTGTCTCCGGGCCTGGTATGGAAGGCCCCAGATTGAAGATAACAGCAATAGCGAGGATAGTGAGAATGGCGACGATACGGTTGATACCTACTAGTATATACATTCTATTTCTTCCTTCTCCAACTTCAACCTCATTCTTGGCGGTCTTGGCGGTATTACTGGTCTTACCGGTAAGACCGTACCGGTTATTACATAAGCAGCTGGTATGGTATGGTTTGACCTCCATACCATACCATACCGGACCATTCCGATCACTGGCTTAGGCTAAGCAAGTAGCTGAGCGCGTCCGCCAGCGAGAGGCTCGAAACGCTACTAAAGCTCTCCAATTGCCCCCAAAGTGTAAGACGAAGATCTCACAGCCCCCTAGCCAGACCAAGAAGCGTCAGAAACGCGTTGTTGCTGCTGCAGTTGTTGCAGAGTCTTCAGGAGGTGCATCGGCTTCTCCACCAACAATCACCCGCTGCGGCCGCAACGTCAAGCTTCCAGATAGATATAAGTAGCTCATATTGATGGGAAGCATCTGTTCCTTAACAATCTATAAAATCCCACACCGATAGCTGTTGTACGTGGCTTTACAGCCTCAGTTTTGGTTGGGTTGAAATGGTGTTAGTGGCTCATCACGCGAAGTGGCTCATTACGCGCACGGACACGGTACCTAATTTAGGAACTTGTCCTCGTAAACGAGAGGGCCAGGCTTCTCTCTTTCAATGATGAACACGTATAAAAGGACAAGAATCTACAGGTCATGCTCGCATTCCATTGCATCATCTTTCATACCTCGTCCACTATCTCCATCTAGCAAGACCTTCTTGAGCTACCCCCTCCTCCCCTGTTTTTCCAACTTTGCACCAACGACCAGCGGATCAAAATACATGGTCTGTTAATCCTCAGCCTTCCAACAAACATGCACCTCAGTCATGTGTTCAACGCTACTCTTCTTGTTCTCTCCTCTCTGGTCTCTGCTCAACAGGCTGTCCGCAAAACCTGCTACCCAAAGGGTCCCGAAAGACCCGACTCGAAACACTGTGCTGGTGCGATTGCGGATCTCTTGCAATCCTCTGGCGCCTTCACGAGCGTCGGCGCTGGAGAATGCAACACCGTAGCGGAAATTGGCAACTGCGCTGTATCGTTGTGTGGGGGCCGAGGAGGATTTATATCCCATGAATCCATAGCCGTGGCAGCTCAAATCGTATTTGCCAGTTGCAAGAATGGCGGATACGCGGCCGGACATATTTCACTCGAAGGCTTCGCGTCAGGTTACGACGGTTTAACGGCGGAGACTGTGGGCGTGGTTGTCTCGAAAAAGGAGGCGGCAATGAAAATTTGGCAGACGGGGAAAGGGAACAAGAGAAGAGCACTGACAAGGGCACCAAGAAGATTGCACGATCTCAGCCCCACTGAGCTCGAGGCAAATGCCACCGCGGGGCTCGTTCCTACCCCGGTCGGAAAACGGAACGATCCCTGGCGGTACCAGCCTCCTCCGTCTCCAAGAGCTACTTTCACGGTCAGAGGACGCCGCCAGTACACACTAGCAGTGATGGCCGAAGAAAACACGGGAAGGCCAATTACCCACAACGTGGCAACTGACCTCGGCACTCGAATGTACGTCAACTGGCTCGAGCGCGAAGCAAGCACTGGCGTAATCTTAGGGCGGGCGGAGATGGGCACTTTTTCGCCATGGATGGGTTATTTTGCAGAGGACAACCAGAATGCTGGAGAGATCACCCACGGTAATGATCACGCCGATGACGACTGGATCGCACTGCTGCGTGCCGTGCAGGACTTTCGCAATCAACGTGGCAACCCCGCCTGGTTCTCAGTCCGCGTCTTCAAAGGGAACGACGGCGTGAGAGGCACTGCTGTCGGCTGGTTCGTTTTCGACATGGGTCCGGGTCCGTTGTTGTAATAGTGTAGGTAGATGGTGTGTATTGTCCTTGATGACCGAGAGATCTGTGTTCTAAGCTTATATACATAGAGTAGTGGGCTGATTGGTCGCTGGATAATCCACGTGACCATGCAAGGTACTCTGGCCTTTCAAATAGAGGGGCACTTGCTGAACGCTAAGGATGTACTGTAGCATGGAGGGCCGGGCATAGCCAGTTATACTGCTTTTGTTATTGTATTTTGTTGTTTTCTATCTTTTTCAATATGCTCCTTAGAAGTCTCGATCGGCCTGGATGACTAGTAATCTACAACGTAAATCTACACCATATACTGACTTCAGTATCGTTTGTTACTAGCAACAAATATACAGTTTTGAGGGGATTGGGGACTATGGTGCCCCAATCATAGTTCCTTTCAGCGTATGCACATTAGATTACAAGTGGTTTTTGCGCCGGCGCTTGCTTCTCTCAGTCACTTTGAATGCGGCTAATTCTTCTGACGAAGGAGGTAAGGAAGCCCATACTGCGCCGAAGCAGAGTCCATGGTAGCGCGCAAGATTTAAACTTCGCATCTTGTATCACCGCCATCCCCATGTATCCCTCCGGTAGATTGGCTTCGCAGTGACGCTTCTACCACAGCAGTCTCCCGCGCCCATGTGCATAAACGATTTTTGAGGCGGTACACATGCTGGCAGTCTCAGGGCTCTTGGGTTCGATCTTTCTGCAGTTAAACTAACAGATTACGTGTTGCTCTCGTCTAGTGAAGGACGATGGCGGTGATGGTGCAGCCAGCAGTGCTCGCAACCCACAGACCCGCTGACACAACCAGCTTCCGTAAATCGTCAGGATCTATTTTGAAATTCTTTTCTGAGCGCGTGCAATTCTGGCTATGATATGCTGTCGGTTGTGCATACCTGGTTATTCACGCTGCTTCTTGTTAGCAGCGCACCTACCCGAGTGATTAAGATAGGTCAAGGGCTGTGCTGTGGGTGGGTTGAAGAGGTGGAAAAACGGTTGCAATGGGATATCTGTAAGCAAAGGGTGGCACCAGTATCGGGTCTCATGTAGGAGTGTATTGATGTGTGTGTATGTACAAGTGTGTGATCTGAGCTCGAAAGTAGTCGGGCGCATTAGTCATGCCTGCAGAGCAGTCATGTAATGTGGTCCTAGGCTTACAATATCACTGTAAGAAGGGGTAAGTATAGGTGGCAGTCAAGCCTCACACGGTGCAAAGATGCTTGGTATGTTCGCCAAGGAATATAAAGGTTGACTACGGAGGCTGTGTAGGAGAGGTTTTATAACTCGTTTTGTATTCATTTGGGTCAACTAGCTTTGCTGGAACCGTGGCTGTGTTGGAGCTGTTCTGCAACATCTTTAACTAATCTAAACTACTCCACTTTGCTTGGCTGGGTCACGTGCGTATGTTGTAATAGGCTTCCCCGCCAAGGTCATCGCCTCTGTTATAATCGTCGCTGGTTGGCTCGATCGGTTTGAACAGATCATTGGGTTGTGCCACATTCATAAAAGTGCCTTCTTTGGACATTGCGTTCTCCGAGACATTCCCTTCCAGGTATTCCACCTGCTATGGTACTTTTCTGTCGCAGGCCAAGCGCTTTCGTGAACCTAAACTCTGTTACTAATCATGCCGTGCGAGGGCCTAAATGTAAGCTGAGCTATGATGCTAGAACAATACAACAACTAACACACTCTTCTTGATTTCCCATACTTGCAACACCGCACTCAACCGTGCGACAAAAAGCGATGGTAAGATCGACTGTCAGTCAAGCTGAACGACTGGTTTGTGGCCTTGACTCTTCCTCCCTTTATCGTCACAGAACAGTCAGTGTGCAAGGGTTCCCTTCGGATGTTTACGTCTTCGTCTTCAAGCCCATAAAACGTTGATATTCTTGATCCACGTATTGCACCTCAATTGTCTACATCGACCCGAAGTCCACGCGTGCCTTGAAGTTTTAACCGACGCGTTGCAATACCAGTCAGATTCCTACAGCTTCCGTGTATCAATGAGCTGATATGTCAATCTAGTGACAACGCGAACAAGCAACCAAATCAACCAACGACCCAGGAAGCGATTGGCAGTATAAAATCCTCTCCAGTACTAACCCCTCTAAGTGAACGCCGTCCTTGTGTCAGCCTGTGTACTATTCTCCATGCCTTCTCCATATCAGCGCAAACGACCTCCGCAGCACATCGCCAGATCAACAGTGGTTGGCCGGCGATGTGGTCGAGGCTGCACAGAAGTCATCACCCTCCTTGTAGCGTCTGCGCAACCGCTCTGTTAGTGTTTATCCCTATGTGCAGCTGGAATATTACTTACTGGTACCCCATGATTAGTTCTTCGCCATCATTACCGTCCTGATAAGCGCCCGCGATGTATCGCCCACAAGCATTGGTAATACGTGCCATATTAGCCTCGAAGAGTTCACCATTCGTGTAAGTCAAACTGCTGGACCGGCTGCATGCAAAGGCTACCACGTCGCCGTGGATAGCGTAATAAGACTGGCGGGAGCGTATGAGGTTTGCTGTACATGGAAAAAGAACAGAGTCAGCAAGATAATCTTTGAACCTAAACCAAAGTCCAAATGTAGATGCCTACCTGTACCCAGCTGGCGTTTCATATCACGGACAGCGGCATTGGTACTGTCACTGTTCATGCTAAAGCCACAGCCTGTTGGTCCCCGTTAGCATCCATCTCAGTGTAATCAGACTGTTACACGCACCGCACCAGATCCGACCGTCGCTGCGGCTCTCGAGTCCAGAGCTGGTAACAAGCGCTTCGTTGGGGGAACGTTCGGCATTCGCTGAGACAATCTTGGTGTGCACTTCGGTGCCATCCGCGTCCCTGGCTACAGCATATACACCATTAGTGGCTCCTTCTGGGATGACGAAGGCTTGTGCGGAAGCCAGAAGGGCAAAGAAAACTGCAACGTTGGGGAAAAGCATTGTGATGTGAAGGGTAGATGGTGGTAAACTCGAAGAATTAAATGAAGCAACTGATACTTCTCAGCTGGTAGGATGGCAGCCTACTTATACATAGCAGCTACATTGGAGTGGTCCGTGAAGAGGCTATGGCTTGCTAGCGCCTGAGAGAGCTTCGTCTAACTTGTGTCGAAATAGACTCACTTGAGGCTGGGGATCGCATCGGAGATGGCGACGCCGCACGTTGCAGCCTACTGTGGTATCTGGCATAAGCAGTGTAGGTAGAGACTGTGGCCTCACGGCTTACAGAGTAATCACCACAGACCACGACACACATCACCGCCAGTTGACGGCCACAGGCTTTTGTTCCCGCTGTAGTCTCAACGAGTACGAGCACACGAACCCCCAGTCTCCACCTACACAGCTTATGCTGGACACCACGGTAAGGCGTTCTCTTGGGTGCTCATCGTGCACATCCGCTGTCCAACCTATCCTTGCAAAGCTCGTGCGTTCTCCTGCACTGCATGTCCAATTCTGCTGGGGGTATCGATCTAGTATTCTTAGCCACGAACACGCATCAGCTATCACATCAGTGAAAGGCGGTTGCCAAGCTTAGTCTGTTGCCCATCTTCCGCCTTCCCAACCGATCCGCAAGACGCCTCGACTTCCTGCTGTTACGTTGGGAGTGATTGAATATTTTGTCCAGACGTGCCTTGGCGCTCGCAGCATACCTATAATGTCTCCACAAGTAGCCAGCCGCAAGGCTTAGTTGTTCTAAACCAAACCTGCATAGCACTAAACTACACATCTCCTATGCGCTTCAGAGTGCTAAAGTGGGCGCTGTAGCATATCTTTAGGGTCAACCACGTTGATCCACTGATCGCGTTGATACACCATGGCGTAGAGTATGTCTTCTCTATCATCCATGCTAAACGTTGAGCATACCAGCCGCTTGTTCAGGTCCCGCACAATCAGCAGCGTATAGACTATTCAGGAAGATGTTCTGCGCCTAAAGGTGTATTAGGTGGTCATATCCTGTCGCGGGCTAGGTATGGCCATGAAGGCCAGCAAGTGCGATGTGTATTATAAATCTTGCCATTCGTTTCCTGTAGATACTAGTAAGCTCGGCCAGAACGCTCAGCGCGAGACAAAAAACATCCCGCTGGACTTCACCGTTGTACCCAAACAACTATCCTCTGCACGTATACAGTGCGACCTAATCAGCATAGCGCATCAAGGCGCTTGGTGAGATCTTAGCGTCTCCAGCTATCTCATAGAGTAACAATCCGCGAGGCAAGCGTCAGCGTTGAACTGTGGACTGCTCGTAAGGTGTACTATTTTGGGTTCTCCAGGAGGGCGGGGCCACGATGCTGCCAAGACGGCCGCAAACAGCCCAGCCCTTTGTCAGCCACCTCGACAGGCGTTACCCTGACTCGTAATATCTCTAAGCGACTGGGTCGCGGATTGTGCTATGGAAAAGGTTACCGTCACCACAGTCAATACCCGCCTTATGGCAGTCGCCGCATCCTATTTCCGTCGGCCAGTGGCCACACAGTGCTACCTCCTGTTGTGCGTGCAAAGCCCCAACGTATAGAACTAGCCAGAAGGGGTACGAAGCAACATCCACAGCCCTATGGAGCAGCTGTCCTGAAGGGGAAGCAAGTGGACCAGGCGGTAGGTAAAGAAGGAGCCTTCAAGGGCTGCATTGGTAGATTTACCCAAGATAGCGCGTGCCACGGCCGCAACGTCGAGCTTCCAGATGATTACAAGAAGCCGGTTTAGCCGCATACAATGCACATGTGCTCTGATACTGAATCCCGTACCGATAGCTATTGACGACGGCTCTACAGCCTCGTTTTCAGCATGGTACACTCAATGCTCTGCATACATAGGGTATATCAGTGCATGGATGCACGGGCGCAGCATCTGGGCTCACGCTTTCCTTCTTCACCCGCTCTCGCACCAAGCACTGTTGAGAGGTGGATGTATTGTGCATTTGTGTTCTACTGATGACTATCTGAGCTACGGTTTGTGTGAAAGCAATAGTCCTGTGCTTTGACGGATTCGGCCTAGCGACGTACTCAACCTGACAACGGTGCTGGGTGGTGGAACCCAGGCATTAACAAGCACACGCTAACCTAGAGTTAATGAACAATATAGGAGAATACAGCGCAGTGATCCTATCGGTTGACTAAACTCTGCAGCTGGTGTTGTAAAGGTTACAACATGATCTGTACCTTTCGCCACAGCAGCAGCGACGCCGGAATCTGTCCTGCGGCAACAACGCACAACACAATCATTTGGAGATTGTAACCATGGGCTAAGATGTGACGAATCCTCGCCTGATCACTCTCGGGGAAAGTGTCCAGGCTTCCAGCTGACTTTATTGAACGCATTCCTGTACCTGCGAGATAGCCGGAAAGTCTTGGGTCTGCGAAGCTGTTGGATACCGAAGTCGCGATGGCGAGCACGATCGCAGCGCTTATCAATCGAATTTGTGAAACTGCCCCCATTGCGATCGCTAGAGATGTCAGCCTCAATCAACCGTAAAATAGGGTTAGCTTACCGTTGTCCCGCTGTTCCACTACAAACGGAACCAACACAAGCAAGAAAGGAATGTTGATCCCACACCCAAAGCCCGCAATAAACTGGAAGCCGTAAATCCTCGCTGGCAAGTGAGTTGAACTTGGCAACGTTGCTAATAACGCAAACCCAAGAGTTTGCAATACTCCAGCTAATAAGACCAAGTACACAACCGGCACTTTCGCTTTTTTTGCCAATGCCGAAGCAAGAACAGAGCCAAATGGAGCTGCGAATGTGAATGGTATGGTTTGAACACCCGCCAGAGTTGCCGATGAACCGTGTATCAACTGAAATCTCTGCGGGAGCTGGAATATTGCCACAAACCATGGTCCACCGAGGAAAAAGGCGTTTCTGTATTAGTGAGTATGTTTACAAAGGCTATTCTCTTTCGGAGAATCAACTTACAGCATAAGACTCAGCATCTCGCGGTTCTTTACGAACCGCCATGGAAAAACAGGCTCCACTGTAGTCTCTTGCAACGTCAAACGTCTCTCCCAAAACAGTAGACAGATCCACAATACTCCTGAAACAACAATCAAGGCGATGACATATGCTGATCCCCAGCGGAACTGCGAACCCGCTTCTTCAAATCCAGCCGTGAGAGACAACGTTGCAAAGAGGAGTAACGTGGTACCAACCCAATCTACTCTCTGGAATGTCTCCTTTCCGAACGTATTCCTTTTGGTCCGATCGTTCGGCTGTCCGTGGTAGGGGAAGTTTTGGGGCATAGCAAGGATCAGGCAGACGACAGCTGGCACTGCAATCGGAATGCTAGATCATCCTCAGTAAGACCGAAAGATTGGGGCTAGGGTAAAACAAACTTTATCAGGAACACCCAACGCCAGTTAGCCTTCTCGCTTAGTAACCCTCCGAGGATAGGGCCAAGAAGTAGCGAGAGAGCGTAGACTGCACTCATATTCGTGACAAGCTTTGCGTACGACTGTGGAGGAACCAGTTCTAGCAACAGAACAGTACCGATTGCAAAGCAGCCCGAGCCGCCAATCCCTTGGAATGCGCGAAGCACGATCCTGACTTGCAGTCAGATATAGTTCGAAGGCTAGGATTAAGGAAGTTACAATTGCGTGAGGCTTTGCGATGCCCCGCAGGCCGCGGAGAAGATGATGAAGGTGACCAGCGAAAGACTAAGCATGAACCTGCGGCCGAAGATATCGCTCAGCTTTGCGATGATCACCAGAAACGCTAGATTGACATGTTATGGTAAGCACAAATTTCAGAAGCCGTTCATGCGAAGGGGGGAAATGTCATACCAACGTATCCAAGCAAGTAGCTTGAGTTAACCCAGTCAATATTATCGAAGCGACCAAACTGATTCGTGATGGCAATGGTTGATGTTGTAACGATCGGTATTTCCAAGTTCGTGACGAAAAGCGAGGTTGCCACACTGCTAGGCGGTCAGCGTCAGTCAATGCATCCTCACGGAGGTAAGCCTACACGGCAACGATGGCCCAGAAACGGATTCCGGTAAGGTATTCTGGTGGACAGTCGTCCCGTTGTGATACTATGATCTCGGTCGTATCATCGTTGTCCTTGGAACCACTGATTTCCTCATGGTTTTGGTTCATATGTCGCAGTTCCAGCGCCTTCGCCGGGCCTACTGTGGAGGAAGACATTCAGGACCACTGCAAGTCCAGAACAGAACGATTTCGAAGATCTGGCTGACACCGGTGTATTCAGTATATGTAAACTCTAGCATTTATATCACTTGTGTCCTGGCAATACCATGTCCGCGCGTTATCTTCCGTGATGATTGCATGGGTCCGGGAAACGTCGCGAAATCTAACCTCGAGGAGCTACTTGCGCCACTTGTATGATTTTGGCGACATCCACCGGAGTTGGCATGCTCTCGTTCTTAGATCTTTTCTGCTCATTTTCGCTCTACCGTTGTCCGTGCGCCCAATGCGCAAAATCAGCCAATGCACGCGGAACACCATGTTAGCTCAACCAAAAATGAGGGTTCTACTTGTATCTACCTGGTGACTTGACCATGCCCCACGGCGTGTGGTGGCGGGTGCGCTGTTGATGCGACACCTGAGGCCTCACCACTACCTACAGCATCACCTATACGTTTCCGACGCTTCGTAGCTCGTTTAGGAACCCTAAAGCTTCCTTCTGATTCTTTGGGGACAATTTCAGAGCTCTTGAGCGTTTCGAGCCTTTTGCTAGCGGGCGCGCTCAGCTGGCAGAGAGCTTCCATAGCTGGAGCCGGCATATCGAGCCTAGGTCCTCTGCAGCATCTCGGAGCCTACGTCGCTAAGCCTCTGCGAGCTATACATAGCACTTTGCAAAACGAGCCAAAAGCTGCAAGGCCGGTGTCCGGCAACTCGTAACATAACCGACAAGCTTGTGGGCCTGGCGGGCAGCCCGTCGCGGGATGTTACCCCAAACGGCTAGTCTCAAATCTCATACGCCTGAGTCAAGCAACGCGGCACCACCCAAGACCCGACTATACCGAGGCTTCACTTCTATTGCAGATACCTCCCTTCACGCTAGCAGCCGAGTGTTGTTTCATACCCTCTGCTAACTGTGTCAAGTTGATGCCGAGCGTCAAATAGTACATTTGATTTACACGGATGGTGGTAGTGTTGATTGGCATAAGGATTTTCATGAATAGAGTTGTTTTGCGCAGCCCTCATTTTGCACGCACCGGCCACCCACATTAATCATGCCGGATACCACAGTACTACGCAAGGCCGGCAGTTCAGTCTTACCTTTGGGTCTGCGGTAGACCTAACGCGATCGTTGTAATCCTTGTCTTGCATCAACTGTAGCATACAGTTGCCTGAGTTGCAATGTTGCTGCTTGATCTAGCGAACGAGCTGCTCTATTGCATCTCAGAGAACCTGAGATCAGAGCGAGACATTAACGCCTTTGCACAAGCCAACCGCCGTCTGTACCACCTGCTCAACCGCTATCTCTACCGCTTCAACATTCAACAGTCCAGGAGCTCGGCGTTGTTGTGGGCTGCACAGCATGGAAAAGAGACGACAATTCGAAGGCTGCTACAAGAGGGAGCTGATGCTCAAACCACACGGAACGACAATCGGACACCGCTGCTGTTGGCGGCAGAGAAAGGGCATGAAGGGGTGATAGGGCTTCTCCTCGAAAAAGAAGCTAAAGAAAACGTACAGAGTAAACATTACAGCACTGCATTACAGAAGGCCTCATCTGGCGGTCATATGCAGGTGGTGAAGATGCTACTCGACAAGGGCGC
The DNA here is from genome assembly GCF_907166805.1 of Alternaria atra. Taxonomy (NCBI): domain Eukaryota; kingdom Fungi; phylum Ascomycota; class Dothideomycetes; order Pleosporales; family Pleosporaceae; genus Alternaria; species Alternaria atra. Next base: position 109,830 of record NW_025091331.1, read on the forward strand.
GGACATCAACGCGCTGAGCGACAACTATGACACCGCACTTCGGGCGGCTTCAGCTGAAGGCCACGAGCAGTTGGTGAAGCTGCTGCTGGACAAGGGTGCCGACGTCAACGCACAAGGTCTATACTTCGATACCGCGCTCCAGGCAGCTTCGTCTGAAGGTCATACGCAGGTGGTCAAGCTGTTGCTCGACAAGGGCGCTGATATTAACGCACAAGGCGGACGCTACGACACCGCGCTCCAGGAGGCTGTATCTGGAGGCCACGTGCAGGTGGTGAAGCTGCTGCTCGACAAGGACGCCAACGTGAACGCATCAAACGACAGCTACGATACGGCACTCTACACCGCTTCACAAAGAGGTTACGAACAGGTGGTGGAGTTGCTCCTCGACAAGGGCGCCAACGTCAACTCGCTAGGTGAAGACCACGACACCGCACTATACGCAGCTTCATCTGAAGGCCACGAGGAGGTGGTGACGCTACTACTAGACAAGGGCGCTGACATGAACGTGCAAGGTGGGTACCGCAACACCGCACTCGAAGTGGCTTCATTTGAAGGCTATGAGCAAGTGGTAAAGCTATTGCTTGACAAAGGCGCCGAGGTCTCCAAGCTAGGGACAGACTTGGAAGCCGCACTCCAGGCAGCTTCTTGGAGAGGTCATGACGAGGTGGTGAAGCTGCTGCTGGACAAGGGCGCCGACGTTAACGCGCAAAGTGGATACTACAACACAGCACTCCAGATCGCTGCATATAGAGGCCAGGGACAGATAGTGAAGCTGCTGCTTGATAGGGGCGCCAACACCAACGCGAAGGGTGGTAATGCACTCGACGCGGCTCCATCCTGATACAGTATCAGTAATGTGCGCAGTAAGTGGAGCATAGAGTGAACAAAGTCACGCTCAGGGGTAATCCTTCTGCACCCAAGCAACAACTAGCATCCAGTGTCCACTACGGCACCACAAGAGTCAGTATCAACCTTATAGATTCAGTTCCATGTTGGTGTTGGTGGTGTTTCCATTTGCATACCACACGTAGCATGTGGTAGAAATCTTCGTAGTACGAGGAGCAAGGTTTCATCGCAGTGGAAGCTGTAACTTGAATCAATCCTTGAAGTACGTAACACACTCACCTTCGACATACTAGTCGGCAGCATACATCAGCGACTGTACTCTTTCCTCTCCTGCCATCAACGGGCTGTAGCCCTTTCCGTGTCTCCGTGGTTGTCAGTTTCTAGAGGGACGTCGGGCTAGCCCAGTTACAAGAGCAGGTTGGAGGAGTCTAAAGCGAAAAGCCCAGTCTCCTTTCTGCTTCTACACCTCTTTCGGCTATCTTGACGATTTGCTTTGGCCGCTAGTGTTACTAGGCGCCGACGCATACCGTGTCTGAAACAGCTTGACTACGTTAGGCTAGTAAGCCGAACGTACACATATCTCACTCAGCCTGAAATCAACCTGCCTAATCAAAACCCTCTGTACAGCCCACACAGGTCGCAGAAGGCCAATTTTCGCTACAATCTACCAACTCTAGACGACTGGGATGAACCAGGTGTATTTGCCGTGTGGCTCGGCGCGCTAGACTCCATGCAGAATAGAGCCGAAAGCTTGGTCTTTGTGACGTTTGATTGAGACGAGGCTGAGCGCGACGAAAGACCTTCGCTTTGGCTTGGAAGCGAACCGATATGCGGCTGGGGCTGAGCCTCAGCGTGTGGAAAGGACCGACTTTCTCAAGAAGCCACGGATTCTACAACTGTGCTAAGTGAAGCAACCTGGCCTACCCTATTAGAAGGACAGCTTACGTTACGTTTTGAACTACGCACTCGCAAGTTCCTGTAGACTACAAGGGGAATTGAGGCCAGTGTGTATGTCAGCTCTTAGGTTAGCCCAGTCTATGCACGCAAACACTTTGTATTACTGCCTATCTGTAGCTCAAATAACCCGCGATAGCCCGATAAAGTTAGCATGGCACTATGAACTGTTGTCGCAGCTGTCAAGATAGCCGCTGGCTGTGACTCGGCCTTGTTGAGCGTACTGGAAGCGAAAACCAAACTGCGCTAGCACCGACGGGCTCGCATGATGCTCCCTAATGCAGCTGGATGATTTAGCATTCGCAGCAGAACGCCCATCTCTTTTTCCAGAACGCCATTTTTGACCTATGCAACGACCTCGTCGAGGCCCGCGAGCGGCTTGGACCTGTTGGCCTTTCTGAGAAGTTCTACACATCAGTACATACCTGGTGGAAGAGTCTAGAATTGATATACTAAGGAAACAGTGTGGCTGTAACCGTGGCCGTGCACTTACTGCACGCGTTTAGTCAGAGCACGCAAATCACCAAAACACTCGATCTCTACCTCGCCAGTCGCGCAGCCGAAAAAATCACTAGGCACCAATGCCTTACTCTAGATTGTACCGAGAAGCTTGCCAAAGATCTCGAAGAGCTTACCCTGCTACGGAAATAGCAAGGATCAATACATTTCGCAACGACTATAGAACTAATCGCTACACCGTCCGCTGGTTTACGTGAAACGCGAAAGGAACAAGCAGTACTCCGTCTCCAGTATCACAGCATGGCCCAGCCCTATGTATTCAACCGCCGCGAAGCTTACACACTCGCTCACCCATCAATCGCCTTGCCAAGCAACACAGCCTTTACCTTATCCATGACAGGAAACCTCACCTCCTCTTCCACCAGCCCCGTAAACACCTCGCCGTTTTCTATCAGTTCTTCAACTCTCCTAATTGATCTTTCATCCCGTTACGTCACCCTAGGTCACTTTGACAGCAAGGCTGATCGTATGAGCAGCACAGCGAATATGATGTGAGTTGGTGACCCACAGCTTGTAGGAATCATCCAGGTTTGTAGTGGCACTGATATCGTTATTTGGGGCATGAACACTCCCATGACGGTCGGATTGGCGCTTAATTTTGCATCACACTGACTTGAGCTACATCACATGTTTTAATCGGGTTTGGTAAGGCTTAAGGAAGTGGACTACGTGATCGAGTAGACGGCTCAAATCTAGTGTAGACGAGGAAAGAGACATCTAAATTTCACGATGCACGTGGGCGCGGTAGACTGATAGAGTTGACTGATATATTCACTACGTATGGCTTGACAGGACATTTCTCAGATAGGTTCTAGATAGAAGCGACTCTTCGGACGAATGTTTAAAGTAGGCAGTCTGTACTCTAATTAACTATATCTAACTTATTGCCGTAGCGGTTGAGTGAGAAATCTAAACCAGTCTCAGAGACTGGCTCTGGCATGGCCAGAGCGGGGATAGCAAGAGCAGCAGCAACGGCGAGGAGCTTCATTTTGCTTCGGTTTGAAGGTTGAGGAAGGTTGAGAAGTGATGGTAGTGATGGTAGTGATGGTAGTGAGTTGAGAAGGCGATGTTGTGAGTTCTTGGACTCGGGCTTCTCTGTCTTTTATACATCTCCGCAAGGCAGCCAAGCACGCTACCGAGAATAAGCCGCGAGAAGGATATCGCACGGGCTGATGGGGGCCGCAGTCCGTGGCTAACGTGTCCAAAGCTAGCGGTCAGCATAGCTCTCCATATGTTTTGCTCGCTAAACGTTCCTCGGTTTGGCGCTCATGACGGAACATCGACCTCGGGGAGCGAGGTTTTGTCTTCCGATTGGAAGATATTATTATCTCAAGGTTTAGACGCCGAGACTACAAGCACTTTACGTCGAAGTACATTGGATAAGAGACAGTTTACGTTACAGGTGCATTAGATCTTGTCCTAATATAAGGCGGCTCGCCAAACTGCGACCTCAAAGAGGTGGTATAGAGCGATGTGCAGACTGTGGTGTTGGGCCTGATCAGCAGTAGTTTCTCAAGTGGTTGGTCCAGGGGCTTAGTCGGAGTAAGACCACTAGGCGGAAGATATCATAGTGGATAGGGGATCCTTGGATCAGGCGCGCTGTCGGAGTAAGATTGTCATTAGGATTGGAATTCTCTTTGTGAAGCGTACCACCTTCCTCGAATACGATAGTTGCAGACAGAACACTCCGTAGTTACCGCTTGCTAGGAGGTGATCTTTCCTGAGTGTGTTGTAGTGCACAATCTATAGCAGCGAGAGCAAGGGGTTGCGGACTGTTGTAGTAGAGCGGAGGGCCTGGGGCGTAGCAACACCGAAACTAAACCAGGTGCAGATCTGCGGATCTGCGGTGAGGCACAGCAAAAGTAAGACACCGAGGCTTATTATTGCACAGGAGCGAACTTCGGAGGCCCAGCAAATCCGGAATCAATAGATCAGACAGTACGGCACAGCAAGTGTGAGAACTTGTGCAGTGACATACTGTAGTACCTCATCCCAGCGCATAGAGACGTACGAGGACCTACAAGGTACAGGCACTACACCGCCGTGTCGAATATAAGGGGGCCTGACCCGGGCAGGCGGGTCGCGTTTAAGCGTAGAGGAAATGTCACGCCGACGTGCATGCTTGTGTCAAATACGAGATGACTGGTACTAATTTCGGTCGTTCAATGGCTGCGTTGCGCTGGTAGTCCAAGACGTCAAGATAAACACCGTGTGTGGCGCTCAGCTTTAACCCGCCAGTTGAACGGGGTATGCGCGTCCAAAGAGGATGAGGCACTTAAACAACGCCTGATGCACCCACGCGATGAGGAGGAGTTGGTGAAGTACACAAAAGGACTCACAGAGCGACACTTTATGTCTATAAGACGAATGATCAAGAATCTCGCTGCCCCGGTCATTGGAAAGGAGCCATCGGAGAGCTGGCTTACCAGCTTCCTTGACCGCAACAAAGACACGCTCATCACAGCCTGGACCACCTCCATAGAGAACGATCACCATAGGGCCGATTCTAGTAAGAAGTATCGCTTATACTTCAAGCTTCTGCATAGTAAGAGGGCGGAGTATAACCTGCAGCCGGAGCAAACCTACACCATGGATGAGAGAGGCTTCGCTATTGGGGTGACGGGATGATCAAGAAGGATCTTTGACAAGGCTCGCTATGGCAAGAAGCAGTTCAAACAATCACTGCGGGATGGTAATAGAGAGTGGGTGACTCTCCTAGCTTGCATCTGTGCCGATGGTACAGCTCTTCCCCCAGGCATCATCTACGCGGCAGCTGGCCGAGCTGTAGAGGCAAGCTGGGTCGGCGGAACAAACCTGAAGATGCGCTCTATTTACCTTACTACACCACCTGGTGGCTGGACATACAACGATCTTGGATTGACATGGCTTGAACAGGTGTTTGATCGCTACACCAAGCCTAAGAACAGGAGAGATTGGCGTCTACTCATTGTTGACGGCCACGGCAGCCATGTAACGAAGGGTTTCATCCACTACTGCGACAGTCACAAGATTCTACTTATGATCTTTCCCCCACACGCCACCTACACGTTGCAGCCGCTGGACGTAGTCTGCTTCAAGCCTATGGCTCAAAACTACACCAATGAGCTTGATCTTCGCACTCAGTGGACCGAGGGATGGGTGCTTGTGAAGAAGAGCGACTTCTTTCCACTCTTCTGGAAGGCCTAGGTGACTACCTTTTACCAAAGAGTTGATTGAAATGTCCTTCAAATCCACATGTATTGGTGCGCGTTGCGGCAGCATGCGCATTACAGGCACGGACACGGTAGCTACCTCACAAAGTAACAATCCGCGAGGCTGGCATCAGCTTTTCGTGTTGCATGCTCGTAAGTTGTACTAATCTAGATTCTTAGCATGGCAGGGCCATGGTGCTGCCAAGACCGCCGCAAACGGCCTAGCCCTTGATCCGCCACCTCGGCAAGTCGTTTTCTGACTCGCAATCCCTCTTGGCGGCAGGGTCGCGGATTGTGCTATGGAGAAGGCTACCGCCACCGGGGCCCAGATCCGCCACATGACGATCTTTATGTTCTATTTCCGCCAGCCAGAGGCCACGTTATCGACTACTGGTATGACCGCAAGGCACACTACCACCAGACACTCTACTACGACTTTGGCTAGCGTTCTGTTCTCTATATCGTGACACTCTCAACGTGCTACATTCGAAGCGACTCTGAATAGCGATAGCTTCACGTGCTCCATCCCGGTTCTCATACAGGCGCCAATCTAATTAGTCGAGTATCTTCGAGGTGGAACAGAATGCGTTGACAAAGGCACGTTGGCGGGGAAACCTCGTTGTACCGTGGACGTGGTAGAGATGTTGGAACAGATGGTCTTCGCGGTAGAACTTCTTGGTCGCGTCGCACTGCGCATGTTTGTGGTCGTCCTCGAGGTGCGCCTGACGAGCACTCCAGTCTGCAGGTCGAGGAAAGCCTTGACCGCAATACCCGCACGTATCCGCGTTAGGTCCGTTGAGAAAGAGCTTCTTGATATGCTTGAGATTGTGACAGGCCCAGTATGTGCTGCGCATGTGTTGCGAACGGCAGTGTCGGTCCCGGTCGTTCTTCAGTCTGAATCTCGTGCTGCAGTGCGTGCAGCAATATGGTTTTTGGGATTGGTGTTCTCTGTTTGCAGGTCAGTGAGTGGCAATGGAAGATGGACGACAGTCGTTTACGCTAGCTCTTTCTGAGTTTTGAAAAATTGGGGAGTCCTGCAGCAGGTGCACTGAAACCACTCGGCTTTGGGGTTGAGAAGGGATAGAAGATCCATAGTAATGCGTGACAGGTTCGCGGTGAGATCGTCCGGCTTAAAGCTCCAAGGAGGATAACCTCAGTGAGAGGACGCGGTAGCCTTGAGGGAAGGCAGGGTGTTGAAGGAGGCATCGGCCTTATAGGGCACAGCATGGCCCGATAGTATATTTGCCCTCCCGCACTTAGACTAGCCTGCTCCTAGCTAAGTGGACTGCGATTTGGTATGACATACGCGAGGTTTGACGACAAGCTTACTTCGGGGGTCCGACATACTGCCCAACAACCTCCTACTGCAGCCTTTAAGGGCTGGGTGCAACTTCTTCTGAATAACAGCGCAGACGTAACAACCGACCCTTCTCTCGCATGCCTACTTCCAGCGCCTGTTTCTTTCACTAGGGAATGAAAGCACCGAAAAATAATATGCTTTGATTTCTAATGATGCATTGCTCCAGCGTGGGTAGGAGTGATGTAGGATCGTTTGGCTCGTCCTCCTTTGAGACATCGGAGCGAGAGACTACTGAGAATAGACGGAAGCTACTTACAAAACACAGATGACGTGATCGCAAATCAAGCGGCGGATGTGTTGCCTCGCTGCACAACTCAGTCCGCCACCCATTTGCATCACTCAAATGGGGACCTGCGCGATCGGCTGCAGTTCTCGCTGATCCGCCTGTGGCTTGAAACTCTCGCCACCCGCTGACCAGACCTGGGCTCACGCGCGAAGATAGGAGTGCCTAGGTAGGTTTCAACGCATATTCACCTCATTCTCCTAAAAGATCCGTACACTGCAGCTTTAGTACACTTCTGTCCTCGGCGATGGTTTGTTTTGGAGGACAGCGAAGGGAGATCGGAGACAGATCGGTGGACGGTAGAGGCTTGCGCAACGCTAGCTACCACACTCTAGTACACTGACAATCTATTCGGAAACACTCTCAAGGCTGTACTTGAGAACTGCAGCTCAAGGACGATACACGATGCCGCATCGCAGTGCAGCATCGCGAGCCCTCGCACATGCTGATTGGCCTGTCTTAGAGTGTTAAAACGAACACTAGGTGCGCCAGATCGGGGTCAGAAAAAGCAGGGCGCCAAGAGGCGATACCACTTTGATGATGGCCATGCGTTTTGTGTTGGAATGGTGGGCACAAAGGCGGAGAAGACCATGAAGTATCGACTCCATCCAACTGCGGGTGGTGTTTTGGGGTTCGCTACTAGTTGGCTAAGGGTGTTGAAGACGACAAGCTAAGATTTTGTTTCTAGAAGCTTTTGCCTCCACACACTAGCCATCGAAGGCGTGGCAAGTTATCCTGTGCGAGTGCACCACGGCGGTCTATCCTGCGCCCGTGTGTAAGTTAGTGAAGCGTGAAGTGCTTAGAGGACCCGTACCATGCGAGAGTAAAGAGAACCTGCTCGTTTTCTCGAGTTGTCGCTTCCTGTTCTAGCTAGACCGTGCTCAGCATGCCATTGATATGTCAGCTTCGTGCTTCAGAAGTTACCCTGATCCAACTCGAATACACTGCAATAAGCTACATTAACTCCGAGCCATGAACAAGGCAACGGGAGACGCACGCCAGCGTCCGTTGAACATATAACTGCCGATCTTTTCAACATATGGGTCGGAGCAGAAGTTGGTTATCAGTTGCAGGCGCGCATCCGTCTACTGGCGACAGTATCTACATGAAATCGACACGAAACAGGGTGACCCATAGTCGGGTTCTATCAACGATAGCTCTAGCCGTACGTAAAAGAACGTAGTATTGATTGATTTTCAATCTGCACGCCAGGATACGCGGATACACCGTTGATCCTCGAAGCGGACGGACTATGACAAGCCAACAGATTTACTAATCTCTCATCACATGGACGCCTGTAGAAGATATATGACGTCTGTGAGGCTAACGCGGTGATGTCGGCTTTGCTTCGAAGTGTAGTGCAACACGTCGAGTTGGTTTGGACGTGTCAGTTGGCCAAGCTGAACACTGCTAGTACATGCGCAACGAAACCACGGGCACACAATATCCAAACAGGTGCATAGACGTTAGATGAAAAGCTCAATTGTGCTAATCTCTGCTCTTTCCATAAAATACCTCTCTCCGCCAGCATTCCAAGAACCTCAACCGGCGAGAAGAATATATAGCATATATCCAAAACAATAACTATCGCTCTTCAGAGTTTCCCAAAACATTGCGATCATGGAAGATAAAGTAATGTTGTCAAATAGCATGTGTTGCTGTCTGATGGAAGGCCATCCAGCAGGCAATTTAGCATCGGTGTCGATTGCAGCCATGTTGGCCGACCCGCCTCGATCCTACTTCGGCCTTATTTGTACGAGAGCATATACATCGTGATAGCACCACCTTCCAGGGGGAAGACACAAAAGAATCAACATCTATTAATTCTATGCATTATCTTATCTAACCTGACAAATGTATGCTATGCTATGCTCGTGTGAAGATCAAGAAGAGTGGTTGGCATGATGCAGTCCTGTTAGTGGGACCTTAATGTCGTCACTCAGAGTGCTTTTGTTTATGCACGTCGATTGTGGTTGCATACATGGGCAAACCGTTAAACGGTTAAACGACTTAACGAGCTTTGTTATCTATATAGCCCGTGCAATCGCGAATAGGCCTTTCGTTACATCGTGCACCAGACCTGTGTAAGGGGCTGCGCAAAGTATGCCGATGCCTAGTAACAGGATTGTATTCGATGAAGAAGAAAACCTATCTATGGTGCTGCGATATCTATATACGTTTAGCTTATCGTTCGCGTAGCATCTTGAAGCTTCTAGAATGCCGAGGAGGCTCCGAAGGTTCCACCGAGGATCACTATAGCATCCGGGCTCTAGCCCGTTACACCTGTGGCCCAAGCTCCTTTTCGTATTGCCTAAGTAACGCTGTGCACGGTGTAGGTAAAGGCCTGTTCCACAATTAAGTCGTTAAACCGTTTAACGGTTTGCCCATGTATGCCACTGTGGTTGAGACCTATATGCTGCTAGGCGAGAGGCAGTCTATTATCCGGAGTCAAATGGCCAGTTCCTGTGGGCTTTGGGGGGATGGGATTTGTGGAGCTAAGAGTGTTGCTGCTGGAAGGCTTGCTAGTCGGGTATGAGACCGATCTGGACGGGGCTGGCTGATTCAGGCCACCGGTTGGGTAGCCGGTCTGGTACGGAGATTTGACGCTAACAGCGGAAGAAGTTGGCTTGGGTTCAATGCTATGAGCGGAGCTGAGGCTCGGGATCGCGTGGGGCGGCTTGAGTCCGCAGGTGGGATTGTGCGGGATCTCGGTGATGCAGGTGGTGGTTATGATACCTTGGTCGATAATGGTCAGAGTCTTGGTGATAGCTGGGGGATGAAGAGCAACAGTGACGGTGACGGTGTTCATGACGGTGGCTTGAGCAGGGCAAGTGCTAGTGACAACGGGCGTGACGGGAGTGGCGGCCGGCAGTGGTGTATTCGATATTGAAAAACCCCTGTCAATATTTCAATATATATTGAAAATATTGATTTTTTTCAATATTGATTCTTCAATATGGAGTTCTTCAATATTGAGGAAATATTGAGGATATTGAGAATACTGAGAATATTGAATTCAAGCATGCAACTCGCTACTCGGAACAACTTCGGACCTCAGAGCTTTACCAATAAAATTTTCACACATTCAGAACCACGAAATAACGTACTTTCTCAACCTCGGTATGGCACATAACGACATCGAAATGGACGACGGCACCACCTCTCAGCTCTCAGGTCTCGGTTCTTCTCCACCCGCCAACTTCTTGCACGCAGAGAGCCCCGGTTCTACGGCTACTACCGAGAGCAGAACTTCTTCCGGTCGCGGAACCAAGAAGCGTACCCAAACCGCTCGAGAGACTTGGAGCCACGCGAAGAAGTTCGAGCGAGATGAGCAAGTCCGACGTGATCGCTATGGCAATAGGATATGGGCTTGTAATAAATGCTCATGGGAATCAGCTTCTCTAACTTCCGCTCGAAACCATCTTGATCGTACGCACGGCATCAAGGTAAAACCACAGCAGTCACAGGTTGTGACAAAGGGACAGGCGAAGTTTGAGCAGATTCTGCGACGGCAGGGCGAGAAACAACAAGCCCAGAATGATGAACGCGAGCGAAAAGTACTCAAGAACGCTATCAATACCAAGGCCTTCGAAGAATCTCTATTGCAGCTTATCGTTAACAACAATCTTCCACATAAGTTAGTGGAGTATCCGGAGCTATACTCCCTGATCACAAGTGTCAATTATATGGCAGCAGATGTTTACCCAAAGTCTCGAGCCATGATACCAAAGAAAATGGACCACTCCTTTGTACGGACGAAAGCTGAAATAAAACAACAACTCCACTCCGCACTTTCTGAGATACATCTCGCCTGTGATGTCTGGACAACTGAGTATAAGAAGAAGGCTTTTCTAGGCGTTGTTGCGCACTTTGTTGATGCCGAAGGGAACTATCGCACAGCTCCTTTAGGCCTACCACAGTTGCTCGGAAGTCATGGCGGTCAACTCCAAGCAGAGCATGTGAATAGGATGATAGACTGGTATGAGATTGCTCATAAACTTGGATATTATACCGGCGACAATCATGGCTCCAACGACAAGTGCTGTCGCTTTATCTCAAGCCATCTTCAGCAACGATATCAAGTTGATTGGGATCCAGAGGTTCACCGGATTCGCTGCCACGGCCACGTCATCAACTTGGCTAGTCAAGCTTTCATTTTTGCTCCTGATAAAGAGACGATTGATGCGGTAGTGAATAGCATTAGACAAGAAGGGGGGTCTCTAGATGAAGACGATCTGAATGGTAGTTTTGATGAGGATCATGAGTATGATGAGGAGGCCAGGCTTTCAGCAGCGTCAAAAAAGAAGAAAGGGCTTAGTTGGAAGGATGCTGGGCCGCTGGGAAAGCTTCACGCGATTGTCGCTTATATGAGAAGTTCTGAACTTCTCTACAACGAATTCCTTAATGCTGTGGGTCGCATGATACCTATGGACAACGATACCCGATGGAATAGCTGGCATACTATGAATATAGTTGCTTGTGAGCTTGAAGGTCATGTCGATACCTTTGTCAAGAACCACTGGAAGGCGATCGGAAGCACGCACTTACACCTGACGATTGGGAGACTCTGCGCGAGATTATCGTCTTTCTTAAGCCTTTTGAGAAAGTTACGACGGGAACTCAATCCGACCTTGATCCCATTGAGAAAACCTTGGTAACAATGGACATCCTTGTTAAGCACTTAGAGAAGCAGAAGAACAAGCATGCAAACAATGCCCAGTTTCAAAACGCAGTTCTAATGGCTTGGTATTCCTTCGACAAGTACTACAGCCTGACCGATCAGGTACCAGCTTATGCTGCAGCTTTGCTTCTGCATCCTTCAAGGCGAAAGCGCTATATTGATATGAATTGGAAGAAGTCTTGGGCTAGAGCAGTACTGCCAAAGCTCAAGAATCTCTGGGAAGAGAAATATGCTGTGATCGACGAAGCTAGTGCTCTAACCTTGTCGCAACCGACCTACGAGCCGGACGAATATGATCTTCTAGAGCGAGATCTGAACGTGGTTCAAAAGTTCGCCGACGATTGGGAGTCTTTCATCGAAGCCGATCCTACCGAGATCTCTACTAAGACTGCGCTGGAATGGTGGTGTCAAGAGCAGCAACGAACACGATACCCACGACTTTCTCATATGGCAATTGATGTCCTTTCCGTACCAGCAATGTCAGCAGAAGCAGAGCGAGTCTTCTCGGGCGCGCGACGTCAAATACCATGGAGCAGGGCCAGCTTGGGAGCGAAAACAATCAGGCTTGCAAACAGATAAATCAAATCAAATCTGACCTTCAATTTGATTTGATTTGGATAGACCCATGGTCGATTTGATTTGATTTGATTTGATCTGGATTGATTTGGATCTATTTGGATCTATTTGGATATTTGGATAGCCCCACTTCTCTCCCACGAGGAGATGCATTGAGCTGCTCCTATAATATCCGCTTGCAGTCGGCCTCTCTGGGCTGTAACCATGTGTCCTGCAAGGCTGAATATTCGCTCCGGCTCGGACGACATCGCAGGAATTGAAAAGAGATCGATTGCCATCCGTGACAGACGTGGATACTGGCGTCTTCGGAGAAGCCAATACTGAATCGGATCATCCACCGAGCAGTCGCCTGGATCGGCAGTGGCAATCCACGCTGTGTACTCATCGTGCGTAGCTGAAGGTAAAGGTGCAGGTTGCGTGGTGGGCTTTCTGATGGACGCCATAAAGTCATCTAGGTCGGTGGTCTTCCTTGTAACAGTGGGCTGCTCAGGTATCGTATCCCGCTCGACAGGGAGGATGCGATATTCCTCCCACAGTTGTTGCACGGCTGCCTTTCCTCTCACTAGCCAATCGGGATAATCAGCCTATTGTGACTCGACAGTTGACCACCAAAAGGCGGGGTGGAGGACAAGGGCTGCGAGATATGCAGGACTGTCCTCAGTGAGAGTGTAGTATTGGTCTAGCTTCATCCAACCAAGATTGCAACTAATCCGTAAGTGTGGTTCTTTATCTCGTTCATGTTGTATCTTTGACTCTTCTAGATGCTTCAGAAGCCACTCCATTGTCAGCAGAACCTCCTAGACCGCACCGAATTTCCCTAAAAAATATAAACACAAAGTTAAGCGGCAGGAAGCTAGATTTGGCTCACCTTCTTTGGGTCGGCCTTCGAGGCGCTTGGTAGCTGTCTTTAGCGGCTTTAATAGAGCTAGGTACTCCGAAATTACTGACCAGTCCTCAGCAGACATCTTATCGTTAACAATCGCAGGCTTCTTTCGGCTCTTCTTGGGCATCGGCTTTGTCCCGTTCTGAGTCCTCCTGGCCACGTACTGATTCCACTCCGTAGCTTCTGCCTAGACTATGGAGTCGAGCGCATTCCGAAGCTGGTAACCCCGTTCCATCATCGCCTTAGAGGAGTTCTAGCGGGTAGCGTTATCCGTGATCACATTGTACGTTGTTTTGTCTTTAAGATTTAAGGCGGTGTTCTTAATAAGCTGGAGCTTGTGGAGCTTCTCTATGCGCTGTCCTGACCTTTGCACCTAGTGGACAATATTGTGCAGCTTGCTGATTGGGCCCTTCGACCTCCAGAGCTTTATCTCGTCTTAGACCTCTTTGTCGGCTTGGCAGTCCTCCTTAAAGGCATCGGCGTCCGTGCCGAAGAGAATGGACCGGGCGACGAGGTTGATAATATGTCCACAGCAACGAAGCCGCCTGTGCTGCTTGTCGAAGCCGAACTCAGCGCCTAGGTCTTTAAGGCAGGTGTCATTGTTCTCTGCATTGTCTGTGACGAAGTAGCTAATACGATCCTCTAGCCTATATTCGTGAATTATTTTACTAACGCGGTCTGCAAGGTTCTCGCCACTGTGACGACCCTCGATTTGTGGCAGGCCCAGAAGGAATGTACGGAACTTCCCTTCGTTGTTAAGAAAGTGCACAGTGAGACTAAGAAGGGACGTAAACTTGCGGGAGGTCTAGGCGTTAAAGGAAATGTTAATCCGGCCTAATGAGCAGCTGAGAAGCTCTGTTACAACCCCCTTATGGCGATTAAAGGACTGTACAATCTATTCCCGCATGGTGCTGTGAGTTGGGAGACTCCCTAACTCGATAATCGCACCGTTTGCGTATCCTATAAGGTCTCGGAAATAGGGACTTTTAAGCTTGTTGAACGGCACATTGTCGCAGGCCACCTATTAAATGAGCAAAGCTTGAAAATGAATAGGATTGAATGAAGCTATAAAAGCATTTATTAAAGCCTGGTCCTTTGGCCGATGAGAGTCCAGGTCTGCTATGTCAAAAAGCGTGCGTTGTTTCTTCCTCTTTAGCGGCAGTTGCCTATCTTTGTTGATTCGGTGGACACTTTCCATATGGCTGTTTGCTTGACTTGTGGATGCAGAATCGTATATGTGCGTAGTTGTAGCCCTCTTTCGATGACACTCCTTACAGAGCTAGGAACGTCGACCTGACCCGGCTTTCTCGATGTCGTATCTATGCTCCTACACCCATCCCGTCCGCACCCTCCTTCCATGCTTGCGCATGCAATAGCCTGGAAGGCGGCTCTAATCGATGCCTTCGTAACTGGTGTAACCGACTGCGGGGGGTGTGTCTCCCCTCCCCTCTCTGCTGGGCTCGGATGGGTTGAAGTTAATGGGGCTGTCAAGGTTGCTGTAAGCGGTAGAAGGCGCAGTGGAAAGGCCTGCTGATGTGCTGTCGGCGTTAGGAGACTGCGCCATGTCAAATGCTAGCGAGGACTGTAGACTTCTAGACCAGTTACTACGCTCGCTGCTCGGAGCGACGGTGGAATAGAAGGATAGATTCGCCGAGCCACTCTTCGCGCATGGCCGACACAGGCTCAACATATGTTCCATAGTTAGTAACCGTGCTTGTAAAAAGCAAGCCTACTATGCCCCTGATAAAAAGCAAACCCGCCGTACGGTACGCAAACTGGCTGGCTCAACTGAGCAGACGGCGGACAGTGATTGGACGAGTCCTCATCTGCGGGGCTTATCCAAATAATCAAATATCCAAATAAATCTGGGCGTTGCAATTTGATTCGATTTGGATGAGGCTTACCCCGATTTGATTTGATTTGATTTGGATAGATTTGATTTGATTTGGTTAGATTTGAATTCGATTTATCTGTTTGCAACCCTGCCTTTAGCCCACTGGCGATTTGACTGACTATCCCCGCACGTCCTGATTTGAAGGATATAATGAGTGCACACAGCAGCGTGGAGAGAGGATGTGATTGTTGATTGTTACAGGATAGATGGTATAACTAGTCGGTGCGTGTCCTGCCCATCCCTGTTCGGTCGAGGTGTCAGCAAATAGTCACTGACTTCTACGAGGCGGTGTCTGGAATTGACACAAATCGGATCCTTCCCATCGCCTCTTGCATCTTTGTCCAACTATGGGCTTGCATCTCAACTGGCCCGTGACCAGTATCCTCCGAAAGGAGAACACATTACGGGCGAGATCTACTTTGATACGCATGAATCATGATTCATACAGGCGAGACTATTCCACGGTTAGCAGGAACTGAACAAACAGGACGGAAGAAGCGGTGGACTCTTTGCATTACCTACCAACGTC
>NW_025091331.1:141361-150687 GCF_907166805.1 Alternaria atra
ACGGACGACGCTCGCGAGAGGAGCAGGCTCAGCGCCAGCAGTACCTCAGCCGAGCGGAGGAGAAAGCTCTGGTACAATTTTTGTTGCTAATGTCTAATCTTGGCCACCCAGTGCGAATCAAGTTCATACGCTTGCTAGCTTGTAGTATAGCGCACCAGCGGTCTACGAAGACGCAACCGATCAAGCCCCCCGGGCAAGAATTGGCCGAAAGCCTTCGCGGAGCGTCACCCAGAGCTGCAAGCGAGAAAAGTCAAGTCGATAGACTGGAAACGTCACGAGAACAACGTATATGGCAAGATAGTCGAGTGGTTCGATATAATCGGGCAGGTGCTACAGAACCCAGCTGTCTTGCCAGAGAACGTGTACAACATGGACGAGACGGGCGTCATGCTAAGCATGCTTGGCTCGGTCAAGGTCCTGGTAGGTAAGGATGATCGGCGGAACTATAGAGGTGGGGGCGTAAAGCGGACGATGGTCACCGCGGTCGAGTGCGTGAGTGCAGATGGTAGGGCGCTGCTGCCACTCATTATATGGCCCGCTTCAACCCATCGCAGCGACTGGACTACCCACAAGACTCCTGGATGGCACTATGGATTCTCTGACAACGGCTACAATGACTCTAAGATTAACTTAGAGTGGCTCACGCGCGTGTTTGATCCTCAAACCAGAGCACGAGCTAATGGGAAGCCACGTGTGCTAATCTGCGATGGCTTTGGAAGCCATGAAACACTCGAGATCCTGGAGTTCTGTCTTACTAACAACATCATCCTATGTCGTCTGCCCTCCTACACATCTCATAAGCTACAGCCCTGCGATGTCGGACCTTTCGCACCCTTGAAGACAGCATACCGAGATGAAACCCTGAAGTGAGAGCAAGTGTGATTATGTTCTATCTATGCCTCAGGCTCTATATATATATATATAGTCAACTGGTGTGCCGTCGCACCATTGTATGAGGAGATTGTCACACCAGTGTTTGGTTATGCATGTCACGTGATCTGGAATCCAACTTACCGTGATCAGGTCGAACGACTTAATCGGGGAGGCATAGATGTAGTCGGCAAAGAGCATTTTACCTATCTGTACAGTCCCGCTAGAGATACGGCGCTGACTAAAAGAAACATCAGAGCTGGGTGGTTGGCGACCGGTTTGCACCCTTTCTATCTGGAAAGAGTGCTGAAAGACGTCCCGAGACCTCCAGTTGAAGTCGTCATTCCAGAGGCTGCCATTACGAGCACCAGTACGCCTGATGTAATGCTTCAAACACCCATCACACCGGTGACGCCGGTGACAGCGGAAGCGCTTACGTCGTTGCACAACGTGATTAAGCAAGACACCAATATGCCTGACGAGACAAAGACTCGCATACAGAAACTCGCAAATGCTGCTTAGATCTCGTTCGCTGAGCGAGCCCTCCTGAAGGATCGAAACCGATTTCTTTTCAAGATAAACAACGAAGCTAAGGCTCGTAGGTCGACCAGGTCCATCGTGCTAGGAAAAGCGAAAGTGATGAGTTTTGAGGACCTGGAAGAGGCGAAGGTGAGGCGCGCGGCAAAGGATAAGGCTGCAGCACAGAAGGGACAGTGTGGCCGCAAGCGCAAGGAACCGGCGTCAGAAGCTCCACCGCCATCGAGTAAAGCAGTGCGAACTGGCGAAGTGATAGCATTAGACAACATCCCAGCGACCTCATGGAGAATTCTGGTTGCGAGGATGTACTAGAACTTTACATGGTTCAGATAACTGAGTTCATATGGCTCAAATCTGCTTTCTTAAATGAGTATGCCAGAAATCTTCCAGACATGTAAGATAAGTCTTCGGAACTTTGCGATTGAGCGGAGTACTCTACAGCTCTCGATATTTCTGGGATGGGTTTGTGATTTGTATAGATCTTGGTCGAGTCGCGATGATTATGCTTAAGTGTGTCCCTACAGTAGACCCGTCCCTAGAGCATGGTCTTCAAAGTGCCTAACCGCCTGAGGGACGTTGAAACGATGCATAAAGCAAAATTGCTGAAAATGTTCGAAATAATTACTCTAATTACGTTACTATTGTTAATAGTGCTGTACGATCGTGTAAAGTTATAGTTTTGGTGGGGTCTTGGCAAACCCCGGCCACTCACTTGGGCCGGCCACTCGCTTGTGGAGTACGTTATGGCATTGCCAATCGGACTAATATTAACGGACAGTGCTATTGGCCGCTAAGCGATGACAGATGAAACTGACCTAGGCACCTAGGTTTTGTCGATGTTCTCCGAGTACTGGATCGTTCCCACGTCATGTTCCCTAGGATTGCTTTAGATCACCTCCCATACAGTCACTCCGCACTCACTAAGGTTTCACTCCGTACGAGATATATAAAGCTGCATACTCTCTACATATCGGCATGCATCTCATCACCACGCCCCGCCCCCCAAAGTCCGACATCTTTTCTCGACCATGAAAGAAGCATTCGTCCACAGCGCTGATAAGGTTTGACTTACAACGGCATTCGAGTTGTTCAATAAACTAAATCCCAAAAGGTAGAAATAAGAGATGTGCCTATTCCTACACCAGGCCCTGATCAAGTGGTGATCCGGGTCGTAGCTAGCGGGTGCAACCCAAAAGACTGGTAATTCATATCGTGTGCTGCTTGCGCCTCATACTAAGAAACCTTCCAGGAAGTTACCAGAGATTTTCAAAGCAGCTAGCAATTCAGGCGATGATATTGCTGGCTTCGTGCACGCTGTTGGTACCAACGTTTATGAATTCAAGCCGGGCGATCGTGTTGCCGCATTCCACGAGATGATGAAGCCAGGCGGCAGCTATGCAGAGTACGCAGTCGCGTGGCAATACATGACTTCTCACATACCAGACAACCTTAGTTTTGAGGAGGCTTCGACGATTCCTTTGGCCGGACTGACAGCCGTAGTTGGCAACTACATTCGGCTGGGATTGCCTGAGCCATGGAAACCTGCAGCTGAGAAAGTACCGTTTCTTGTCTACGGCGCAGCATCGGCTGTGGGTGCATTCGCGATTAAACTGGCGCGCCTGTCGAACATCCACCCTATTATTGGCGTAGCCGGAAGGGGGATTCCGTATGCCGAATCGCTCATCGACAAAACCAAGGGAGACGTGATTATCGATTACCGCAATGGAAATGAAGCAGTGGTGGCTGGAATCAAAGATGCTCTCGAAAACGCTGGAGCCTCGGATATCTACCACGCCTTCGATGCCGTATCCGACAAGGGAAGCCACACTGATGTGGTCGCTGTTCTCGCACCGGAGGGCCAAGTCACCTATGTTTTCCCTCTGGAACAAACAGCCCCGCCTGGGTTCAGCTATCCCAAAACCTATAAGTCTGCTCAGTTCAGCAATGTTGGGGACGCTTATGGCGAAAATAGACAGCAAGGATTCATGTATCTTCGATGGCTATTCCGGATGGTGATGGAGGGAAAGTTCACAGCGCATCCACACGAGGTCGTTCCAGGCGGACTTGCAGGGGTGAGTCAAGGACTGCAGAACTTGAAAGCAGGAAAAGCGAGCGCAGTAAAGTATGTCTACAAGGTACCTGACACAGAGGGTGCCGGACAGGATTGAAGGGCACAGAGTAACTACAGTGTACCCCACGGGTGAGCTGTTTATGATTCTAAAACCCTAAGAAACCATTACTCTACACGAAGGAATTTTAGTACACCATTCTGTCTGGAATCTGTTGCTGCATATTGCTTACATATAGGTGCGTTAAACTCGTTAAGAGCTGTTGAGATATAGTAGAGTAAGCGCTTACGATAGCCTTCCTTAGCTCTTCTCTATCCTCGTCTCTGGCAACCTTGCGCAATAGTGTCTTTATAGTGGTAAAGTTGTGTCGCGTTGGAGTTAGATGAAGGTATTTATGATTTTTAGATAACGTCTATCGGCTGTAAGCGAGAAATGCCCCTTAGCAAGATAATTAGTGTTACGAACCTGAAGAGAGGGACACGGATGACTATGTAAGAAGAAGATGGCAGGAAGATACCCAGATGTAACACGAGATGGCAAGGCTGAGCGAGAAGGACGATTATAGTCCCAACATGTTTGCTTCTCTCGCTTTGCGCCTTAGCCTAAGAACCTGTTTATAACCTGCGCCCCGCGTGTAAGGAGATAGGCAAGAATTGTTCCTACTAATTAGGGATGTTCGAAGAGAAAGAGTCGAATTTAATCTTGGTGCGAGGTCATATAGCATAACCAGCCCTCCGATGCCTGCCGATCGGGGTGGATCTCTGCGAGCGTAGCGTCTCGCATCCTGACTACATGCTCTAGCAGCCTCACAGCCTCCTTGATCTGTCCATTCGCTTCTTAGGAAACACTAAGCGCATGCTTAGACGACAGCCGATCTGGATCATCTTCGTCCAGCCCCTCTCTGCAACGGTAGCACTCCTCTAGCCATCTCACTGCTTCTGGAACTCTACCGTCGAAATATAGGCATCGTCCCACCCGAAAACTTATCTTGGCTCTGCTTTGAGCATTAACAGATGTTTTTGTGTCGAGTAGTCGCAGTGCGTGCGGCATGTATGCTCTCTATACGGCCTGGT
Organism: Alternaria atra; assembly: GCF_907166805.1. Classification (NCBI taxonomy): domain Eukaryota; kingdom Fungi; phylum Ascomycota; class Dothideomycetes; order Pleosporales; family Pleosporaceae; genus Alternaria; species Alternaria atra. Next base: position 145,911 of record NW_025091331.1, read on the forward strand.
TGGCAAAGTCGTCGCTTGGGAAGACCTCGGCAACATGCACTATAGCTTGTTGAGTCACATCTGCAGCACCACTATGCTTGTCTACCCAGATTCTGGTAGCTAGATGCACAAGCCGATGCAGGTCGTACCATTCTTCTCCTCCATCGACCTCACTAATGTTGTCGCCTTCCCGCCTCGACACAAAAGAGTACCCACAGAGCGTGCCGATAGCTTCTTCTATCCGCTCTTGCGACTGCATCTCTGGTAGCAGCGACTGCGGTATTGCCTTCCACTTAATGCACGACATGAACGGCGCATGTACGGTTTGTTGCCGGGTGAACAACTTCAATGATCAGTCAGTTCATGAACGCGAGATGGGTAGAGCAACAGACCAGGAACCGCTGCCATTCCCACCAATAGTAGCGAGCAGCTGCTTGGGCTCGAATCTCATTCTCCATTGTGGGATCGAGTGGCAAGTAGCAAAGCAGATGAGGTTCTACCGAGGTGGGCAGAGCATAGTACAGCCTGCTGAGGCCTTGCAGGCTGAGGAACCTTTTGTGATGACCATGGATTGATTCTGATGCTGTCAAGGGTGACCAAATTCAGAATACAGATGTGTTACTATCATTAGGCTGTTACGGCGCTTGTTTCTCGGTAGGTAGCTGACATCTGGGGTGGTTACAACCTCAACGAGTCTACGCCACACGTTTGCATATCACATGCATACAGCGTTTAAAGACGTGGCAGTGCACCAGTATAAAATTTGACCTATGCGGGTTTATTTACATGTGACGTTAGTACGCGATTAGTCCGTAGTATTTAAGCGACACTGTACCGCAATGCGTACAGCCTCGCTGTCCTCTGCGAAACGCTCCTAATCTCCAAACCCTCCAGAAATAACTATGAGATCCACAGCTACGCCATTCGCACTAGAGAATTACCTGTAAGGATGAGATTTAGCTCGTAGTGCTGCTAATTTAACGTACCATTCGAGTGCAGCAGGGCCATTGGGTGCACTTTCCGGTATTCGAAGTTTTGCTATCTGGTCGCCTGGACAATTCATTGGGTTCGCAAGTACAGACAGTGGCAAGAACGTGTCGTTCTGGAAACTCAATGTGGCTTGGCAGCTTGAGTTGCGGAAATTGCTGAGCCTATTTTTTGGTGAGAAATCTACCAGACTTTTCCGCGTACGGGGCCTACTGGTAGTGAAGCTCTTCCCCAGCTTTCGCATGGACCACCGGGCTCGTAAGAATCGGCAACATTTGATCAAAGGGGATAATTTGGGCGGAGCACAAGCTCAAAAAGAACCACGTATATACCAGCATATTAGACAGCGCAAAGGTTTAGGGCGGGCAAGTTCTGCTGAGTATATGTGTAATGATGATGGTGCTGTTGGAGAGATTGCCACCGCCAGCGAATCTTATATCACTTCAAGTCCTCCATAGTCCAATCGAACAGGATTCCGCATTTCTTGATTCGCGAATCCTGTCCTTTGCGACATGTTGCCGTGTTTACGTTGTCTAATGTGGCACGGTATCCTGCTCCTGCTCCCGGCTCCAGAAGCTGTTTCGTGTACACCATTCATGTAGGCACACGTGCGCATATATGGCCCAGAGAAGGTACCACTGGAAGATTGGTCACTTCGAGCATGTACCCCAGCTATCCAGGCTACACGCGCCATGACCATCTTTCTATCCGATTTGCAGTCCCCAATCAGCAAATAGTAAGGATCATCCTCAACCATTGCGAAGACGAAGATAATCTGCGGTTTAGAGCTGCAGGCAACACCTTGTATCCACGAGTCCGCGAGCTCGCGCGTCTGATGTCTCGACATCGTATTCAGCTCACGACCATGAAGACCAGCGAACTCGGTGTCACTCTTTTTCTACCCCCGCCACCATGTCCAGCCCCTAAATCGATCTTGGCGAGACTCTGTCCCCGCCTCAGAAGACCAAAAGCGTATTCGCCTCAATTAGAAACAATTGAGGAAGGGCCAGAAGATCCGCCAGAGGGCGAGTGGATCACTCTATATGAATATATGCCTGTCGACTCGAAACGGCGTGTGATGTACGTAGTCTCGGATGAGCCTTGTGGGTCTATACGATTGCACGCATAGTAAGGGACCAAGGCAATGTAGGTATTGTTCTCCTGACGTGCGTCGGCGTATTCGTAGAGGGTTTGCTGGTGCGTTCGTGGATGGTACGAAGGCCTTGATATGGAGAAGACTGGACTAGGGGGGTAAAGGCTGCCACAGGTCAATGAATTGAAGCCTTGAGAGGTACTAGGCGTGACAGGAGATAGTGTTCCGTTGCAGTCCCTTTGAATGCTCCTAGCTCAGATCCAATATAGAACTCAAGTTACATGGATACAAAAATGACACCATCGCGTAAGGGAGATAGTGACAAGACGCGTGTGGAGGTTGTCGATGCGCGCGCGTGTGTGTGTTCATCGTAGTTCCTGATCAGCAGCACAGTAACGTCCATCCCTGCGTAACGGGACACCCTGCGTGACGGGACGCCGCAGACACTCCCTAACATAACAAACTCCACAACAGGTTAGAAGCATAGATATTCTCGGAATAGTAGCCTTAAGCTATATAAGTCTATTCTCTCCTGACGTCTTTTAGATATAGGTCCTGCTTACTGTGCAATACAACAATTTGCTATGAGCGTCGCACGGCCGCCTCGCTTTAGCTCGCAGTGGGTGCGTTAGAAGCTCGTGCATCTCGTTAAAAGCTCGTCAACTTGCAGCTTGTTATATCACTATCCTATGCCGAGCACTGCGCTTGAGCGCAAGAGGTTGTCGTGCCTCTGTGCTAAATCTAAGTCCGCCTGCTAGAAGTGGCAGATAATGAGGACCCACACACCTAGGTTAAAGCAGCTTAGCTGCAATCTATTGCTGCTGACACTGGATCGGTGGCTATGTGGCTGTGTAGGAGTCTAGATCGGCCATTCTCACGGGGCAGTGATTGGTACTTTCGGTTTCGCTGTTGCCACCCCCCTGCCGCAGCGTGCCGCTAGCGCAGCGATCGAGACCGACGGCCTCTGCGGCGAAATGCAGACTTCAACCGATGACGTGCGGGACGACACCTTGGATATGCTTCTCGTTCCAACGTCGACCTTCACTGCAGTATTTGAAGTCTGAAGGAGTGCGCGCAACCTCGTGGACGCGCTCCGCTCGTTCTGGTGGCCCGGGATCGACACTGACATCATGAGTCGGCCATCAATCGCGCGCGAGGAGAGGCAGCGGGAGCGGGAACAGATGAAAAGAAACCGCGATGTCTTACTGCTCTACGGCTCGGCCTTTGCCAACATCCCCTACATTGAACATGTGCCGAAACATTGCCCACGGCCGTCTCCAGATACTGTCCTTACAGCCCTGTGTCAACTGGCCGCCATCCGACTCAATGCTGAACGATGCATGGTCTCGCTCCTAGACGAAGAAAGCGGTCGCCAACACTGGCTTTCTGAAGCTACGCGCGATCTTGCACTTCGTCCAGAGATGCCAGGAGATGCGCCCGAGACTCTTTGGTTGGGAAACGTGAGTACTCCACGAAGCTGGGGCTTGTGTAAAGAGCTGCTGAGCTTGTCCCCCGAAGACGAACCAGTCTTCTCCATCGACGATCTTACCAAAGATGGAAGATCCACCTTCCGAGACCACATCAAGGGCATCCCTGAGATGCATTTCTTCGCTAGCACGGCGCTCAAGAGTCCCAATGGTTGCATCGTCGGCTCCATGTGTGTCTTTGACGGCAAGTCACGTGATGGGTTAACCAAAGAAGAGGTTGTTCTCTTACGGGGTCTAGCAGCCACCGTTATGGACCATCTTCATACATACACGGTTCAGGATTGTTACCGGCGCGGGGAGCGCTTCACTCGCGGCCTTATCTCATTTGCCGAAGGCGCTGCAGTCATATCGCCACTCGACACAGGCAGCAACATCGATCCCACCCAGAAAGATGCAACGAATGTAGTACATCTACAAAGCACCTCAGCTCATTCACCTCCTAGACCTGACGCGTCTAAACCTGCCATGCCCTCCGTCGACACGAGTATCGCTGCATCTCCTGAAGGGACTGCGAAGCCTACCTCCCCACCTACCTCGCCAGTGTCCAAAACCCGCAGCGAATCTGTCCGAAATCAGGCTATAGAGAAACTTCAAAACGAAATCTTGCCCATGAACGCAAAGTCCATGTTTTCACGAGCTGCCAGTATTATGATGGCTTCCAGCGATCTCGACGGAGTGCTCATTCTCGACGCCTCAGTCGCTGCCAATTACCAGCGACACGGCCCACGGGGCTTTGCAAATGACACTGACACTCCTTATGAGTCCGACATTTCGAAAATGTCCTCTAGTGACAGCGCAAGTGGTACCGATGGAATTGCCTCGAATTGCGCTTCATCTCGTTCAAGCTCAAAAAAATGTCAAGTGCTTGGAATGGCGACCTATGACCGGATTGGCGAGGTACAGCTCGCAGATATTCTTGAAGCAGACCTTGGACGACTTCTCCAGGAATTCCCCAATGGCAAAATCATCACTTTTACTACCAATGGTCTTAGTCTGTCTTCAAATGATGATAGCTCAGATCTGCCTGGTGCTGATGGTGTAAAACCCTCGCAATCTGGGGAGCCACCGAAGCGAACGGCTAGTCAAAAATCACTAAAAGGATCCAAAGCCGTGCAAGCAATGTTTCCTGGTGCTCGTTGCGTCGCCTTCGTACCATTCTGGGACTATGAAAGGTCGAGGTGGTTTGCGGGGTGTTTGTGTTGGAGCAACAATGTTAGGCGGCTACTGTCGC
>NW_025091331.1:154675-218838 GCF_907166805.1 Alternaria atra
GAAAGCCATCAGCGAGCAATGTCGGACTGACTCAGCGGTAAAAAGCTTCTACCACACATCGCAAGGGCCAGTCTGCGTCCTACCTAACAGCAGTGGAGGTCGTTAAACGCAGCACCACTCCGAGGAAGAACTTGGGTTGGTTGGTTAGTTGGTTGATTCCTACACGGTTTCAGCCGCGAAGCCCGCAGCTATGCCCGGCTATTCTGATTCTACCTCTGCCCATGCTGGCCAAACTGAACATGTCAAGGAAAAAGAAGCTCCAGATCATGTCCATGTTCTGTGTCGGTTTCATCATTACGATTGTCAGCTGCCTTCGACTCCAGGCCTTTGTGCAATTTGCTAAAACTCAGAACCCAACCTGTATGTGTCCACCCCAGCAGCGCTATGATCTTAACCGCTAATGTTATGTCTCGCAGACGACAATACTTCCGGTCTTTATTGGTGCGCGACCGAATCCAACCTCTTTACAATCGTTGCCTGCATGCCAGCCATGCGTAGTATCCTGCATAAGACATCGAGGCGCTTCCGCGACATAAGTAGCTACGCAAGCAAGGGTCACTACGACCGTGACGGCTTAGGCAAAGGGTCGTACTTGCGTCATGACTCCGAGCAGCAGCAAAGGTCTAGGTCTGGCAGTCTTCCATTTGGTGTAATCTCTAAGTCGACTGATGTGAACATTTACTACACAGAACGATCGGATTCGGATGTTGAGCTAGTTGATCGCCCGCCTGGTACCTGAATTGACAGAGAGGTGCTCCAGTCTAGCACAAAAAGCAATGAAAAAGAGAATCCTATGATTATTTCTCATTCTAAGTCAGATCAAGAAGGTGATTGCAAATTGCGATGCGGAGAGGTGCTTATATAGTGGTGGCATAGCCGAGAGATCCCGCCCAGGAGGATGATATCGTTATCGATAAGCAAGTTTGGGATGTTCTATCCCCAGACCCTTGCCGGTTGGCGCTCCAACTACACTCGTATCAGCCCACAGCTCATTTTTGTAGCGCACCGTTGCAATGCGCACTCATCATGGACGTCTACAGCTCCTCTGATCTCAAGCATGTATTCATGGCCACGCAGTATCAGTGCATGGATCGACTAAATCTTCGCAGCCCGCGACCAGTTGGAGCATGTTCCCAGCCGGCCTATACCACGCTTGCTTCGCACACGCGCAGAAGTCTACCACGTACGTTGCTCTACGAATGAGACGGTCGATGGTGGACGGATCGAGGCAACAACAAAGCGTCGGAAGGATGGCGGATGACAAGGTCATCGAGCCAGAGGCATGACGAGGTCACGGTTGAGGTGGTGGCTCTTTGTAGCTCGAAGAATGATGTGCTAGAAGAGATGGCTACACTGGCGACTGCGGAATCTCGTTGGATCTCTGCAGAGCGTCGCTTGATGTCCTCCTGATCGCAACACACTCCGTTTGACACCGCGAGCATCGTCAAGAAGGCTATATAACAACGCTCGAGTCGACCGAGTCGTCGAGAAGTCGATCGAAAAGCCCAGTCAAATCTACAGGCGATCGCAACCTGCTGAACCGGGAGGTGAAGAGAAGGATTCTGGGTGCGAACCATTTTCCAGATGAAGTACGGGAGCTTTGGTACGAGGTGGAAGACATCCAGCGCGGCAAAAACATGATACCATGGAGATTAAGAATGAGTTCACCAAGCTCCGACCGAGGACAGAGGACTAAAAGTGGAGCGAGGCACCGAGTCAACAGCTCTCCACAGCGGAACTGCTACGAGAGCTGGACGGAATGGTTGAGATCCGCGACGAGACGTTCGATTTCAATAACACACGGTACAAGGGCTCGGCGAACGCAGTGGCGACGACGTGGGTGGTGTCGTTCAGCCAGATCCGCGAGCGCGATGCAGTAGCGGCAGATCTGCTAGCGTTCATGTCGTGCGTGGAGTGGAAGGCCATACCGTGCTCGCTGCTGCCAGAGGCACAGTCGGAAGGGGAGATGGAGGAGGCCATTGGCACGCTGTGCGGATACTCGTTCTTGGTGAGGCGGGATGGCGATAGCCCAGGCACACAAGAGGAGAGCGAAGAGACAGAGGAAGAGACAGAAGAGTGGTACGATATCCACCGACTCGTCCACCTGGCCACACGGATCTGGGTCAAGGAGCACGGCAACGCAAGCAAGGTAGCAGAGGACGCACTGCGGCACGTCGCAGATGTCTTTCCGTCAGACGACTACGAGAATCAGGCCGTGTGGAGAGGGTACCTGCCGCACGCACTGCGGCTGCTCGACGATAGGCAGGACAGCAGTGCAGAGGACCAGTCTGAGCTGTGTCTGCTAGTGGGACGGTGTCTGCAAGAAGATGGCAGGGTTCAGGAGGCAGTAGTGTGGCTAGAAAGGTCGTGTCAACAGAGGAGCCAACTCAGCGAAGATAATCCAGGTCGGCTGTCGTCGCAGCACGTACTCGCAGGCGCATATCAAGCAGATGGACAGGTACACAAGGCGATAGCGCTGCTGCAGCACGTGGTCGAAGTCGGAGAGAAGACGCTGGTAGCAGAGCATCCGGACCGACTGGCGTCGCAGCACGAGCTCGCAATAGCGTACCAAGCAGACGGGCAGGTGCACAAGGCGGTAGCGCTGCTGCAGCGTGTCGTTATTATCAAAGCTCGCACTCTTCGAGATGACCATCCTTCGCGGCTGGTGTCAGTCGAAGCTTTGGCTGACATGTATGCTGAGCTAGCTGTTAACTCGGACGAAGCATCGTCTGTGTCTTGCGGGAGCTCTCCAGTATCGTAGCTAGTCCTAGTGGTTATGTCGTTTAGAAGTCTATACGGAGCGTACCTCTATGACTATAGGCCTTCTACCTTGCCTTGCCTACTTAAGGATCGGCGTTAGCACTGTGATATTTACTCACAGAACAGTTCTATCTTGAATAAGAAGCTGTTTATTGCATCTTGCGTTTCTACAACTGCTCGCTTTGTACACCTTCATTTTCGATACTGTTGGACGACTGTAATAGATTACTACGAATCGAGGATGACTTGTTATCATCTGAGCGTACGGTACTGTACAGCAAGCGTTATAGATTACACTGCTACCCTGCAAAACGCTAGTATTGATGTAGAAGTACCCTTGTCGTGTGAACCGTGCGGCGAGAACAAAGCTGACGGCAGAAGCGGAAACCGATTGTGCTCGCGACTGTAACAAACTCAACAACAGGTTAGAAGAATAGATGTTCTCGGAATACTAGCCTTAACCTACAACGTCTATTCTCTCCTGATATCTTTTAGAAATAGGTTCGGCTTACCGTGCAATACGACAATTTGGTATGAGCGTCACGCGACCGCCTCGCTTTAGCTAGCAGTAGGTGCGTCGAACGCTCATGCATCTTGTCGAAAGTCCGTCAACTTACAGCTTGTTGTATCATCATCCTATCCCGAGCACGGCGCTTAAGCTCGAGAGGCTGTTGTGCTTCTGTGCTAGTTCCAAGTTCGCCTGCTAGAAGTGCCAGATAAGGAAGACCCGCACACCTAGCTTAAAGCAGCTTAGCTGTAATCTATCGCTGCTAACGCTAGATCTGTGGCTGTGTGACCGTGTGGCCGTGCGACACTTTTGCCAAGCGCTCCGGGTCACCCGAAAACCGGCTCGGATTGGGAGCAGGGCTAGGTTTGAAAGGCCCTGGCGTATAGCTCATGTCAACGAACACACCCAGCATCGAAACTGCAATTAGCTTCCAATACAGGTATCGCGCAACTTCAAGATGCAGTGCAATGCACGACCATAGCTAATGCGAAAACTTTTATGCTATAGGGATAAACCATCGCGCCGCTCTACAGCTCCGCTGGCTCGCCGCTAATCCCTCGTCCGACCTACCACGTCCTCGTCCTTCTCAAGCAAATCGCAACCGATACATATACCAAGCAGTAGCCGAATACTGCTTCAGCTCGTTGAAGGGAATTATCATAAGTTGGGTGGCATGTAAAGAACAGGGTGGGCAGGTCTCACACAGCGGGCATGGCATAATACAGAATACCAAGATCCGAGTCTAGGCTTCGGCAAGCGGAATGAGTGTTACTGAAAGAACGCCGTTGTTGCAAGCACGTATAAAGATGGAAAGGGTCTGCATATGTTGGGGATACAGCTGTTGTACGGCTACACAATGAATAGCTCCTTGCATGATCACTGCAATCATTAGGGGCGTGGTGAGGTGCTTCAGTTAGATCTCTAGTAGCTCTTCTCGGCCCATGCGCATCAGAATGCAAGTATTTTTGCGATTGCTTGCTTTCCTTTGTCGTTGGTAGCACAGACCGATTCTTGAGGCGATCAGAGAAAGAGGGCATATCCCTTGCCAAAGTGGAGTTGACCTAAGTATTTCTCACTCCATAAGATGGCAGAGGTTCTGACTGCGGATAGCCATCCATAATGGCTATCGCCCTCTGAAGTTTGCGGCGGTGACCGAGTTTGAAGTCAAAGCAGTCAAAGCCCTCCTCTTTGACCGTCACTAGCTGCCTCCACAGTACATACCCTTCCTTTTCAGGCTGTCTTAGTTTTCCCTGAGGGCTCCGTAACCACTGGACTTGGGAGTTGCGGCCCATGTAGTCTGTTTCACTTGCGTCTTCGTTTTGTAGTTGATCTCCCTCTAAGAAATCTAGTTCTTCGATGGAACCAACTGACGCTGCGGCCTGAGCTTCTTCGGAGTTGGGACTGTTGTCATCCTGTTCATCAAAAGATGATGCTTGCCTCAATCGTTTATCAATTGACTTTATCGGCACGGCAGTTGTAAGAGGTGTGTCGTCCTCAAAATGTTTGAGAGTGTCCTCGATCCTCTTCCTGCTTGTCTCAAGGTCGGCGCTAACGTCTTTCAATAACGTGGTCAAGGTCTGGTTCTTCTGTAACGCCCTGTACAAAATAAGAAAATATAGATAAGAATGATTAGATCAACAAACTCTCTCAAGCGATCCCTGCGCTTTACGTCGTAAGGACATTCCAAATCCTGGGTCCTGCAGTTGATGCAGCGCGGTCTGGTGCCAGAGCATTTCGTTTCTGCACGTGTCAGCTCGCACAATATGTCCTCACGAAGCAACTGGTAGGTCAGGACGCAAGGATTAGTTTGGAGATTATACATACTGCGCTTCCGGCATCTATTATACTACACCTCTGATCAGCGTTATGATGCTGATTCGTGCAAGTATGGTACTTACTGCCTTATCCACTCTCTCGGAACGAATACGGGGAGGCTTCGGAGGGGCAGTCTGCTGGTCAGGCCGCCTGAGCCGAGGGATAGCTACTCTGGCGCCAGGGCCGCTGCTGCTCTCCATTGATGGCAAGCACCTCTAGAGGTGGCTTGAGTCGGCTGGGCGGAGCTCGCGTAATCGTTCAATAGGAGAAGATACCGGGGCGCAAGTGGAAGCTGGTACGTGAGAGACGGGGCTGTGACGATGATATTACGCACAGTGTATTATTGTAGGCAGCAGGCTAGAGGGTGCAGCGCTCACAGCTTCTTATGACGAATTATTGCGGAAAGATGACGTAGCGAATGGTGGTGAAAGTGGCAAAACTTGATCCAGCCGGTTAAGCACCCGACCAATCAGTCTCGCTACGTCTGCTGCGCCACGAACCTCTGTATATCAGCGCCAGTTTCAGCATCCTACACGTGTACCACTCCACCTCGCATCGCCGACCACTGCCATGGCACTCCATTGTCGCCAACGTTATTTCTCGTAAATATTCACTCTCTCCTTGCTCCTACAGGGGTCTTCTGCTGCACCTTTATGACCCCATGAATATGCGTTGCTTTTGGTGAAGCATGATCGTTTAGTCAACTGCTCTCGGTCGTTGACATCGTATGATGTTTGTAATTTCAGCACGTTCACTAGACAGAAACTAGCCCAATAGTATTCTGTAGGTTTCGCACAGCTATCTAACATGGAAGTACTCATGGCATCCTATCCAGAGTGGCTAGGTGTAGTGTTCAGTCAAGCACAGGTCGTGCCTTGCCACCGCTAGCAGGAGGTGGCCGACCCGCACTGGCTACAGGGTTGCCTGGAGGCGTTGGAGATTTCCGTGTGTAAGTTAGAAGAAAGAGGTTGTAGGGTTGCGATGCAGACAAATGCAATAGGTGTCAAAAACTTATAACACAGCCCTGCCGTAGCCGGGCGATGTGCCAAGAGTGACTCGACTGAGCCGCTCTTGGCACGATAGTGGGGTCATAGTAGTTTGAACAGTCTCTGGCTCACATCCACGTGAATGCTCGGCTACGTACATCCCAGAACTAAAACCATCCCATGCCGGGAGCTAGATTGGGCTCCACCAAGGTGCAGGAACGGTCACTGCTGGCCCTGGCGTTATTGTGCCATCAGGCTCAGCACTAGTCATCGTTACGTGCCTTGGCACTGTTGCTGAGTCAACCGAAGTGGCCAAAGCGTCAGGACTCCTAAACCGCGAAGCAGTTGTCGCAACAGCTCTTGTGCGACGCCGCGATGCCGTGCGACATACTGTTATGTCTTCGACCCGAAATCCTCGAGAACCGCCCAGAAGATTACACCGCCCTCTAGTTTTGCAGAGCCACCATTAACGCCGCCGCCGACCGACGAGAAGCCGTTCGCGCAAGCTCCGCGAGTCATCGCACTCTTCCACGACATCCGAGCTGGAAAGCACAGCAATCGAGACCCGTGGAAGGAGTTTTCGCTTGTTCCAGGGGAGTACGATAAGTTGCAGCGTCTCCTTGAACAGGACGAGGAGCTGCTGGGGTTTGTGAAAAACAAGATACGGTGAGTGTGCTCAAAACATGGCAGGCATGGTGGTTGACAAGAGAGGTGGACAGGTATGATTACGACGTGGAAAGAGACTGGCTTGTCGTTCGTATGCCTACAGCCGTGTATGAACTGTTCATTGCCCGTGTTGAGGATGCTGTGGTCAGCCAACTGAAATCGATTCGTAAAGGATCTGACAACGCGGCGGCTTTTGCCCAGAAGGTCGGTTCTGCCCGGTCTACAGAGATACGTTTTCCAGTTGCAGGTGATCCCTCTGGAAAGAGGTCGAAACGCGAGCCAGACGCGTCTTTTTGGCACAACGACGCGCAATACCCTGGGGTCATCGTCGAAGTGGCATATTCGCAGAAGAAAAGGAGGCTGCGCCGGCTGGCCGAAGACTATCTTCTGGACTCAGATGCGAGCGTGCAAGTTGTTGTGGGCCTTGACATCGAATATGGCAGGAAGGAGTCGCGTGAGGCGACCTTGTCGGTATGGCGGTCTCAACTCCACCACACCGACGATGGGGTTGAACTACGAGTGGTTGATGAAGTTGCAGACGAGGTATGTCTTATCCCGGGTAGAAGCTGGTTCCTCCCCCTGACGTCTCATTACAGGCATTCCGTGACGAACAAGGAAACCCTACTACTCACTCAGGTCTACGGCTTCAACTGGCCGACTTCGCATGCGAGGAACTTACAAAGGATGTGGTTGAGGAGGGAAAGAGGGAGATCATAGTGTCTACTCGTGAGCTTTGTGACTACCTTTCTGCAGCGGAAGACAAAAAGTGCCGGGAAGGATCACTTGTTCGGCATTCCATTCCTGCAGGAGTTAAAAAACGCAAACGATCAATAACACCGCCAGATGTGATGGTTTCTGCTGATGAAGCGAAGTATGTTGAGGAAGAGGAGAGGGAGGCGAAGAGAGTGGCACGGAATGACTCGGATTACGAAAACACGTCAAGTAACAGCTCATCACAATAGAAGACGAGACGGTAATCGTTCCGAACAGTTGCATTTCGCGTCATCTACGGTAATATGTTGGTGGTAGATTTGCACTTCACGGCTACTACGCGGTACGTTGCAGTTGGCGAAGGAACTTTGCCGTAGCTTCGTAATGGATCCTATAGAATACCCACATTTCCCACCCACTCAAGGAGTTCTTGAAGCCCATAGCATTGACAGTCAGACTAGCAGTACTGTTGTTGAAGCATTATTAGCGCATACCCATTGTGGCTGTACAAAGTCCTTCTTAAGGGTCCTTGTAATGATTCTCGCTAGGTACATGATCTGCGCCCAAGAATACAACTCCTTCAGGGCAACTCTGTGGCCAGTGCGGGTCGGCCATCGTTCCGCTAACGGTGGCGGTGTTGGATATGGCTGGCGTGATTTGTCCCCCCGTTTTTGAGATTTGTCCCCCCAATTCCGACGAGACATCTTCAATCTCATATAACTCATCACCCACATTAGCGAATTTTTTCGGTCGACCTTACATAAAGCTTTAGATCTTGCAGAATCTTTCCTAATGTTCAAAAATGCTAAAATTATCCGGCGTTGTGATTAAATCGCGTGTAGAAATTAATGACTTATTCCGAGTAAATGCGGACTTCAACTCTAATTAACTAGTCAGCCTTACGGTCAGAATACTCAACCTTAATACAGAGAATAGTTCAGAGAGCAACTAATATGAGGAAAGCTTTAAAACCAAAAATTACACTCGATGTTGTGGTAGAATTGCGCTGTGAAGCGTGGAGCTGCGATTTTTGGGGGACAAATCACGCCAGCCGTCTTCTTTATCTGGCACTTCAAGCAGGCGGACTTGGAACTAGCACAGAAGCACAACAGCCTCTCGAGCTTAAGCGCCGTGCTCGGGATAGGATGATGATACAACAAGCTGTAAGTTGACGGACTTTCGACAAGATGCATGAGCTTTCGACGCACCTACTGCTAGCTAAAGCGAGGCGGTCGCGTGATGCTTATACCAAATTGTCGTATTGCACGACAAGCCGAACCTATTTCTAAAAGACATTAAGGAGATAATACTCTTTATAGCTTAAGGCTGCTATTCCGAGAATATATACTCTTATGATCCGTTGTTGAGTTTGTTATGTTGGGGAGTGTCTGTGGCGTCCCGCCACACAGGGTGTCCCGCTACGTAGGGACGGACGTTAGGGACACACCTTAGTTCAAGCACTCGGTATGACATGCACGGTGTCGCCCTCTTCTTGACACGACCTTGGAGCTACACCCCGTTAGCAATAGTTGCCACCTTTCAATCAAACGATGCTTACCTTTAAGCTGTTGTGCCGCTTTTTGGGAACCATCTGATCACACTGCTGGGACATTTTGGAAAACTCTGGTGCTGACAGAATGAAGAAGGGTAAGAAAGAGACGAGAAAGAGCACAGAGTATAAATAAATGATCTCAATGTGCCTCCGATATGTTGCGGCCAGTAAATGATATCTGTTACGCGCCGCCATGACTGTGGCACTGCAACAACTAATCTATTTATGAATTGATACTAGTCTTTATCTCGAATACTACATAGCTAATCAGAAGAAGCCTGTCCTGACGCGGGACCTTTTTGAGTCATGAGCGCGTCCAGAGTTCTGAATGGCGCTGAGACGTTTCGCAGGAGTGGCAGGTAGTGGCTTTTCCGATACTACATGATCGAGGGTACCAAAAGGCTTTACAAGACTTTGGTCTTCGATTAATTTCCTTAAACTAGTCGGGAAGCCACTTAGAGGTCTTGTTGTACTGGTGATACCTCCTAGAGAAAATGCAATTACCTCGTCCATACTTTCCACGCGAAAGTTAACTCGTCTTTTGAATGGTGGGAGTCCCTTGGGTATGAACTGAACACATAGAATAGGAATACCCTAAATAAGAAACCACGAAGAGGTTTCTAGTAGCTGATTGTACAAGTAGCGGAGACCTTCGACTGGGAGATCAAGGCGACAGTGGATGTAGCCCAAGCAAAGGTAACCATCTCCGTCAAGGATGGGCATAGCGTCCAACTCAAAGTAGAACATGGAAGCTAGCATTGAGTCCACCACTGACGTTAAAGTGATCTTATCCTCATCGATCTTTCGTAGGGCTACCGCCTTGAGACCGGGTATCTGCTTTGCATCGTCTAAGCTAGGCTCGGGGCCGGTGAACTTTACGTTTAGCCGGTGGTACCTAGGACGTACCCTCGGATCTAAAGAATTGTAGAAGCGTATCCATGCGTCTTCGCCGTTCAGATTTCGCATAAAGCTTTTGAACAAGCGGGTATAGAAACGCGGGATAGCAAGTCCTAAGCTCGCCGACTCCGCCGCAAACCCGGTACCAAGTGAAAGAGCGAAATCAGGACTTTCTTTGCGGGGCCAAAGGAAACGAGTTTCCCACTGAGCTATGCTGGCTGGGTTGTTATGTTGTAAACCCCCATCTTGGTAGGTGCCTAGGCTGCCTACCGCTTGCGGTTTGAAAAACCAAGGCGCGGCCGATGTGCAACATGCCCTAGGCCTGTTAGTTCCTGACAGGTGATAAAGAAAGAGGCAATCGTGTCAACTTACGCATCACTGACAGTAATATCGTTTTGCGCTTTCTCAGCGCGAACGACATCGTACCCTATTGACGGTGAATAAAGACTTGCTACGATGAGGCCATACACTTACCAACATCTTTAGGCCGTTTTCCCCCATTGTAGTTAGTGAATAACCATGGAAGCGAATCATCAACCGCAGTAGTGGTGACAGCAACCTTGGTGTCGTTCCGCAGCGGGTTGAACATCTGCAAAGGAGAGTTGAACGTCTTCCTAAACGCTTCCTGAACAGCAGCGAGACTGTACTGGCCGTCCTCAACATATGCAACAATAAGTTGAAGAGTCCTTGATATTAAGGCTTTTCGTCTGCCGAATGTCTTTGCAGCCACTTGCTCGTACCGCTCTATGGACTCCGTTGCGCCCCATTGTAACAAGAACATGCCTATAGCAACAAGACCGCCTGCAATAGTCAGTTACATCGACCAAGTAACTTGATATTCTTACCAGCTGAGGTGCCGCATACGAAATCGAAGTGATCCTTGATCGCGCAGCCTAGCGGCGCAAGTGTGCGGTCGAGATGCTGAAGGAAGACAAGGGGAATCACGCCTCTAACGCCGCCTCCATCTATACTCAGCGTGCGTATGCCCGCTGTTGGAGGTACAAAACGAAATATACAACTCTTGTAATTGACTCCACATAGAATGCATTCTGTGAGCTCAAAGGTGTTTCTCTCGGAGCGGGAGCGAGCTCCAAAAATGCGAATACATGTATCGCATAAGGCATGGCCGCATGTAAGCACCTTCTCTGGCATGCGCAGGAAGCAGGAGAAGCACGTCCGATGGCTCTTAAGATCTGCTAGGTGGGTATGATTTGCCCTCAGGGTTTGACAGTGAAGCTCCCTTGTAGATAACGTGTCGTTGACGTACGTCTTGAAGACATCTTTGAACTCTTGGAGCACTGCTGACACAAACTTACGCTGGATGTCCTCAAGCATCGTATAAGTAGCGATGGCCGCTTTGCACGGAGCAGAGTATAATGCATCGAAAAGATAATCAGGCGCGAAGTCTATACCGGTCAGCTAATTTCAGACTAAGCAGGCGCTTATCCTACTATGAGATCCAGCCATTTTCAATCTGGAAGAAAGCGATATGGCAGCAGACCAGCCAGCGGATTAGGAGTTCCTTAAACCGATCTAAGCGGCGGGCGAAGACGATTGACTTCATGTCCTGGTAGTCGGATATCGACGGCTGGCTCGTATCCACCGAGTCTCCTCGGAAGGATTTACTTTCGCCGGTAACCTTATCGATCTTATGTGTCGAGTCGAGGTGGTCGAGCGCTGTAGAATTGCCATTCGACACTGCTGGAAGCTCTTGCTGACGGCGCTGTTTTTCACAGAGGTAGCAATACCATACACGTCTCCCATCTTTTTTGGCCTGTAGATCTTCACCGTATATCCAGATCACCGACGTTCGCTTCTTTGTTGCTTTAGGGCCCTTCGCTAGCACCGCACAGCGGATATACTGCTCCCCCTGGAGCTTAAACTCATCTGGCTGAATCAGAGCTTCTGGGTCGCGACGGGGGTTAATAGATTCAGGGGCAAGAATAATATGATCAGACTCGGAAGACTTAGAGGAAGAGCGAGCGAAGAACTGAGTAATTGTTGATGCGGCCATTTTAGGATGTCTGCCGCCGCTGAGTGGGTTCATACCATTTTTAACATATTAGCAGTCGTAGGTCCCGCTGGCCTGCCAGATTCATTGTTGAATGCTATTAGGTAGTCATTGGACTAGATGAACTCCTTCTGAGAACGCGCTTCTGGGGTAAAGCGTACCTGAAGCAAGAACGCCGAAGATGTGACTCACTCTTCCTTATTAGGTTAAGTTGCTTCCTAATTAGGCATGGTCCATTGGCGCTCCAGGAGCCTCCAGACCTCTCGATCCAGTCCAGTCCAAATTTCTCAAACTCCGGATCCAGTCCAGCCAAATCCAGTCCATCCAAATCCAGTCCAGTGCTAGTCCAGTCCAATTAGATCACTGCCTGCATGGGTACCAGTGGCAGGCATGCTTGACAGATTGTTGCATAATGGCGTTCTTGCCAATAATATAGCCACGTCTCATGCCCCTGTCTACTATCACATTGTGGATCCGTGCGCCTAAACCCTAGGTCCTTTGTTCTGCCTTTAGAACCTTGCCTATTGAAGGACTATCCTGTATTGCTTCGGGTCTGCTGTCAGCTAGAGGTGAACTCGCCCATCTATGCCTAGCTCTATTATAGAACAGCGTTCATTCACCATACTATGTCTTATCAAACAGCACTTGACACATGCACAAGATTACGACAGAAACAAGAACAGGCAGGCAAAACTAAAGCTCGCACAGCGTTGTTAACAGTTCTCAACGCGACTTCAGAAGTTACGGACCTTTCTAGAAACTGCATCCCGGCATTCCAACACTCTTCAGCCCAGCGGCCGACTGCCGCCCGCAACCGGCGTCTTACTTTTATCCCAGCGTCCCACTCTTGCGCTAGACTAGCTAGATCCAGCCGCTGAAGGCGTGACCGCCATTGCTCTCAGTTTGCTATTGGCTACCATGGCCTGTTAGATATTGTTGAGATGTGTGACGATGCTGTCACATCTACATGTCATTCGGAAACGAACCCGCCTCTTGTACTAAGATCTGCAACACACACGCACGGAGAAGCGCCACTCGCGCCTAAGATTCCCTAAACATGGTCTTTCCTTGCCAATCATCCACTCATGCTCAGCATCAGTTATACCAGGTAGAGCTTCCTCTCCGTGGTGAGCTAGGCCGTATCAGGCAGAACTGTAGCGCGCCTTGAGGAGGTGCATAGTGCTTTGGCAGGCGTTCCCGTTGGGATATGTACGGTGGTAGTATTGTACTAACGAAAAACCCATTGACTAACTATCTAGGTACTATTATACATTAAAATTTGTAGTCAAGAGATTATTCCAAGGTTACGTAGCACTAGTATTCTGAACCTGCTGAGCCGCTCAGTGGAAGAACAGCTCTCTTCTTCTTAAATGGATCACGCGACTCTACATCTGGCATATCTCCTACGTTGACCTTGACATTTTCAATCACAGATTCGTCGTCGTCGTCAACCTCCATAGGATCATTCTCTTCGGGCCGCTTGATCATCCTCTCATCATCTGGAAACAGCCATGGGTGGCTTTCAAAGTCCTCCGAAGTCAAAGGGAGCTTTGTCTTAGGATGCCTTCTTTGTGCCTTGCACGCCTCGAAGTACTGCTGTCGTTTGTAGTAGGCTGGGATCATGATCGCTAAGTGCTTTTCTGCATACTTTTTCCCAGCGAGTTGGATGAACTCGGTTTTGCTTAGCCAATCAGCCTGTGTAATCCCCTTATACGCAACGCGGACGTAGGTATCAGGCTGACGCTGCTTTGCGCCGGCGCGGCTAACATAGCCTTCCGCGCGTGGCATGACAACACAGGGACCGATCCCTATCAATGGGTTATTCTTAAGGCCTTTCTTCCTTTCCTTTATGTTGAAACTGATCTCCTTATCTTGTGGCATACTCTCAGCACCTCCTGGACCTAGGTCAGTTCCCTTGATTACCCTGAAGTATTCCCATTTCTCTTCTCCTATACCAGCGTCAATGATAAAGCGATGGAATCTGGGGTTGTCGGAAATCGAAGCGCGAGTTGCTACCAACGGTCCGTATTCCGTCTCACCGTTCCCGTATGCGAAAGGCTCAACGCGGTCGTTATCTAGTGACATCGAATCTATGTCCAGATCGAGTAGATTCTCATCTGTCAACTGGCCAGGAGAAGATTCCTGTATAGGAAACTGAGTTTGAGTTCTTGAGGTAGGAGCAGGAGCAGGAGCAGGATCAGGATTCGGGGTATCGTCCGGTGCTTCGTTTGTCTCGAGTGCTGTCAAAGTGGCTTTAGCTGGCTCTTCACTTCTAAGTTGCTCCATCAACCTCTCGAGATTCTCTTGGACCTGGTCAGGATTCCCCTTCTTCCACTGGTCCACCATCTCCACTAATATCGCCATGGGCACACAGTTGACGTCTATACCAATGCCATTTGCTTGGTTAGAGTTCTGCAAAGTCCTGTTATGTCTCTTTATCGTGGTCAAGTGCTTGTCCACTACTTCTGCGTGTTCCTCCGATAGAACGGAATCATCGCGCACGATTTCAACAAGATCGTATACAGGGCGGGAAGCTAGTTCCCATGCGTTGATCTGCTCCAATGTTGGTCGCTCGATTTGGGCTCTCAGCTTCTGATATAGCTCTTTGTGTTGATCCGAGGATTCGAGAAAGTTGTTGAATGTCGTCATTGCTGTAGGAGACGTGACAAACGATGGGGAAATGCCTATGTCGTTCGACAATTCCTCCATGAAGATTAACACCCCACGAAGAAACTCTTCAATCTGGTGCTCGTTTAATTGCATGTCCTCTTCAAGCTGGAGTGCCTCTTGTTCAAATTGCAACTGTTGCTTTCGCCCTTTGGCCGACTTCATCTGCTTCAAAGCCTCAATGCGCTTCTCTTCTAAGTGCTTCTGCGACGGCAATTCATTGATCTGCGAGAGGTGCTTGCCGAGCTCAGAGATGGAGTTATAGAGTCGCTGTGCAGGAAATTCGTACTTGTTGATCATCTCTTGTCTGGTATCTTTCCCATTCTTCTTGCGGTTCTCCAGTCCGACCTCATCTCGAAACCTGCTCTCAATCTCCACCAACTCGTTTTCGATAGTCTCATTTGAAGCCTGAGGATTCCGTTCGACAAAAGCTCGCCTCTCACGTTCTTTCTTCTGAGGCCACTGAGCCATGAAAAGCTCAGCGGCTTTCTTCTGTCCAGGTGTTGATATGACGCTGTCAATGTACTTGATGATCTTTCTGTCAGCCGTATCAATTTGGGTCTGATGGCTTTTAGGGATTTTGGTACCAGCCGTTTCTCGCCACCAGGATTTTACGGTAGGATACAGTCCTTGCCAGATCTTCTCAACTTCTGCCGGACGCTTAGACGGCGGTGCTCTAGCTTTGCGTGCCTCAGTGTAGCCGCGAATCCCTTCGTTTTCGATATTTAGCTTCGTTTGTCGATCCTTCTTCGCTCTGCGTGCTTTTGTCTTTGCTCTATGCTCTCTTTTCGCATCGGGGTCTTTATAGAGCTCAGCCTTCCATCTCCGTTTTGATTCCTTCCTGGCCTGCCTCGATGATTCATTCTCATCAGGATCAGCTTCAGATTCAGAATCTCCCGAGCTTGCAAAAGGATCTTCCTCCTCCTGCTTATCCCGAGAACGAGAAGAGACACTGTCACCGCGCGAGACTGATTGAACATCGCCATTATGGTCTTCGGTGGCCTCGACCTCTTTTTGAGTAGCCTTGCCCTTTCCTTTCCCCTCGATGTCACTGGGCACGTTTTCTACTGTTGGTTCCTTGGCCTTGGCTATGGCCTTCACTTTCTCATTCTTAGATGATTTGGCGTTATTCGTTGTATGAATATCGCCTCCGCGAGATGAAGAAGGAGGGTAGGCGATCTGCGTGTCCATGGTGTAAAGTGTTTTGGGTATCGTGATGTGTATAATAGTAGATACTGAGACCTGCTCAACGTTAGGTAATGGTTTCTGCTGCATCACTAGCCGGCACACAGGTGGGTTTTATAGAAATCCTGTTTCAGAATGTTTCTCGTTGTGCAGCAACCAAGATACAGAAGCCAGTAACCGAATGGGGTTATTTGGTAATACAGGCGCAGGAAAACTGTATCGTAGTCCCTCCTTGACTCGAAACCCGCTTTCCAGTCACACTGTTTCCAGACACCCGCATTTGAGCACGCAAGGGTGCGCTACTTAAGAAGAGACTTAGGCCGTCCGAAATGCGTGCAGAGATGATGGCTAAGCTTCACTTTCTACTAGCGTATTTTAGCACCATTGTGCTGGCTTCCACAACGTGCGTTACCCCGTCCTCCTTGCAGGCGATCTCGAAGCGGGACTTAGCCGCCGAGTCCCGCGCATCGCATGCAACGGCGTTAGCTAGCTCTCTTACATTACATGGGCCTTGGAACACTACTTCGCTTCGGGGCTGGAACGCGACACACATTCCACAATCTACGGGCACTGCAACTGGGTCTCGACCTACAACTACTGTCACTGTCGGTGAAGCAGGGGAACTTGTCTTCTCGCCGTCATCGTTGAACGCTTCTGCTGGTTCAATCATCGCTTTCAATTTCCTAGGACTGAACCATACATTGACTGAGAGTGAGCTTTGGAATCCATGTCACAGCAGCCAGAAATTCGACACTGGATTTCGACAGTACAATCCGGCTAACGTGAGCGGAAAATTCATCGTCGAGATCGAGGTTACGAGTCAGGAAGCGAAATGGTTCTTTTGCGCTCAAACAGCAAAGCGCTCTCATTGTCAGGCGGGGATGGTGTTCAGTCTGAATCCACACGGAGCGCATGCTCAATTCCTCCACAACGCCTTAGCGAGCGTTGAAGCCACAGCAACGCCGACTAACGGTGTATGCGAGCTGCCCTCAGTTCATCTAACAACAAGCAAAGCAAACACGTATCTAACACCTACTAGTACGTTGTCCGCAAACTCCAGTATCAGCTCGGTAGCCATAGCTCCGCCCATCTTTAGTTCCACGGGTACGACAATGAGGTTTAGTGTGTGGTCCATGTTCGCCCTCGCGCTTCTATAGATAGATAAACGCAATACAATAGTTGATTATAATGTTCTAAACGTACGTTAAACCTATGGTTCATGTATCGCGTAAGAAGAAGCGGTGACCCTATGATCACCTCTGGTATGTGCCTTCGTGATTTGTACAATGTTACGCGTTGCTGTCGCAATCTATTCCTGCCCTTTACCCTTCTCACGCTTGGCATTCGCGTCGTTTTGAGTACAGCTTCGTGTAACTTACCCTGCATCGACTATTCAAGAGTGTCTCCATACGCCATTCAATAACTTCCTCCGGCGCCTCAGAAATCTTCTCGTACTTCAACGCTGCATTGACCCGATTCACGATCTGACGTCGCACCTCTGGCGAAGTTTGTTGCCAGTTTTGCGGCGCATGTACGGTTTGTTGCCGGGTGAACAACTTCAACGATCAGTCAGTTCTTGAACGCGAGATGGGTAGAGCAACAGACCAGGAACCGCTGCCATTCCCACCAATACTAGCGAGCAGCTGCTTGGGCTCGAATCTCATTCTCCATTGTGGGATCGAGTGGCAAGTAGCAAAGCAGATGAGGTTTTACCGAGGTGGGCAGAGCATAGTACAGCCTGCTGAGGCCTTGCAGGCTGAGGAACCTTTTGTGATGACCATGGATTGATTCTGATGCTGTCAAGGGTGACCAAATTCAGAATACAGATGTGTTACTATCATTAGGCTGTTACGGCGCTTGTTTCTCGGTAGGTAGCTGACATCTGGGGTGGTTACAACCTCAACGAGTCTACGCCACACGTTTGCATATCACATGCATACAGCGCTTAAAGACGTGGCAGTGCACCAGTATGAAATTTGACCTATGCGGGTTTATTTACATGTGCCGTTGGTACGCGATTGGTCCGTAGTATTTGAGCGACACTGTACCGCAATGCGTACAGCCTCGCTGTCCTCTGCGAAACGCTCCCAATCTCCAAACCCTCCAGAAATAACCATGAGATCCACAGCTACGCCGTTCGCACCGGAGCATTGCCTGTAAGAATGAGATTTAGCTCGTAGTGCTGCTAATTTAACGTACCATTCGAGTGCAGCGGGGCCATTGGGTGCACTTTCCGGTATTCGAAGTTTTGCTATCTGGTCGCCTGGACAATTCATTGGGTTCGCAAGTACAGACAGTGGCAAGAACGTGTCGTTCTGGAAACTCAATGTGGCTTGGCAGCTTGAGTTGCGGAAATTGCTGAGCCTATTTTTTGGTGAGAAATCTACCAGACTTTTCCGCGTACGGGGCCTACTGGTAGTGAAGCTCTTCCCAGCTTCGCATGGACCACCGGGCTCGTAAGAATCGGCAACATTTGATCAAAGGGGATAATTTGGGCGGAGCACAAGCTCAAAAAGAACCACGTATATACCAGCATATTAGACAGCGCAAAGGTTTAGGCGGGCAAGTTCTGCTGAGTATATGTGTAATGATGATGGTGCTGTTGGAGAGATTGCCACCGCCAGCGAATCTTTTATCACTTCAAGTCCTCCATAGTCCAATCGAACAGGATTCCGCATTTCTTGATTCGCGAATCCTGTCCTTTGCGACATGTTGCCGTGTTTACGTTGTCTAATGTGGCACGGTATCCTGCTCCTGCTCCCGGCTCCAGAAGCTGTTTCGTGTACACCATTCATGTAGGCACACGTGCGCATATATGGCCCAGAGAAGGTACCACTGGAAGATTGGTCACTTCGAGCATGTACCCCAGCTATCCAGGCTACACGCGCCATGACCATCTTTCTATCCGATTTGCAGTCCCCAATCAGCAAATAGTAAGGATCATCCTCAACCATTGCGAAGACGAAGATAATCTGCGGTTTAGAGCTGCAGGCAACACCTTGTATCCACGAGTCCGCGAGCTCGCGCGTCTGATGTCTCGACATCGTATTCAGCTCACGACCATGAAGACCAGCGAACTCGGTGTCACTCTTTTTTTACCCCGCCACCATGTCCAGCCCCTAATCGATCTTGGCGAGACTCTGTCCCCGCCTCAGAAGACCAAAGCGTATTCGCCTCAATTAGAAACAATTGAGGAAGGGCCAGAAGATCCGCCAGAGGGCGAGTGGATCACTCTATATGAATATATGCCTGTCGACTCGAAACGGCGTGTGATGTACGTAGTCTCGGATGAGCCTTGTGGGTCTATACGATTGCACGCATAGTAAGGGACCAAGGCAATGTAGGTATTGTTCTCCTGACGTGCGTCGGCGTATTCGTAGAGGGTTTGCTGGTGCGTTCGTGGATGGTACGAAGGCCTTGATATGGAGAAGACTAGACTAGGCGGGTAAAGGCTGCCACAGGTCAATGAATTGAAGCCTTGAGAGGTACTAGGCGTGACAGGAGATAGTGTTCCGTTGCAGTACCTTTGAATGCTCCTAGCTCAGGTCCAATCTAAAATCTAAGCTACATGGATACAAAAATGACACCATCGCGTAAGGGAGATAGTGCCAAGACGCGTGTGGAGGTTGTCGATGCGCGCGCACGTGTGTGTACGTGTGTGTACGTGTGTGTGTGTGTGTGTGTGTGTTTATCGTAACTTAGTTCCTGACGAGTACTATCCCTCCATGTGTGGCGGAAAACCCTGCGTGGCGACATGCCGACGGTGCTCCCCACCACAACAAAGCCAACCGCAGTGGAGAGACGTAGAGAATCTCGGGATAGAGACCTTGATCTTGAAACCTTTGCCGCACCCCATCTCGTCGCCCACAAATTCCTGCTTGGCTAGCAATACTACAATACGCTGCTGCCATGCGCGACAGCCCTGCCCCGGACAACCTCGGATGCGCCACAGGTTGTATGCATGTATCTGAGAGTCTGTCAAGCTATAAAAAGACATGTAAAGAGTGTATTCCGAGCGAAGTACTGCGGCATCCTAGGTTGTGGCGCTGTTGTGCAAGTCTATCGCTATATAGAGCAGGATCGACAACTAAGGCGCGCTCCCCACAGGTCGTACAGAAATGCCGCAAGTGGCTTAGCGGTATTCTATCCGCGCTAATCTCAGACCCGTGTCCCGCTTGACTCAGATAGAGACCACCCGGCTAGCGGCTAAGGCTATGCATGACTCGCTTGCTTGAATATATGCTCAAACGCTACACTAGACTCTTGTCAGATGAAGTAAGCGATACTGCATCGTGGACGGTATCACCTATGTATCACCTAGGTATCACCGACGTATCAGGTTTATGTTCAAAAAGGAGAGAGAACAGACCAACGAAAAACAACAATGATCAAGACATAATCGATCATCGCAATCATAAACTTCTCCTAAGCTCATTTTTAGCATTTTAATCTGACAACTCTACGCACGCCTGTTTTAGGAACAGATAATTATTGGTAGTAACATTACAGGTAGAGGCTTATATACAGTCCTGTAACAACGTCGAAATTAACTTAGGGTAATCAATTGGTACAGATATACAGGACCTTTCGTGCTCATCTCGCTGACGACTTTGAGCTTCTGATGCCTATTTTTGCTAGTCCGCGCAGCAGCTTTGACTCTTTGCCTGTGGATGCATGTGCGCTGCTATCCGCTATTGTAGGAAAAACAGCAAGCTGGTGATGATTATGCGATGCGAGCGCGTCAGCGTAATGTTGGTGGCACGCACGCGTGGTCGGGTGGTCCTTCCCAAGTACAGCTTGGTACCCAGCGCATGCTCTCTCGTACAGAGCAAGGGATTCGTTGTAGCGACACCGATGTGTGAGGAGGTGGGCAAGACAGTATATGCTCATCAGCGTCGAGGGATGCTCAGGCCCCAGCACCTTCTCACTCCGCGCCAGCGTATGTCTGTGCATCGCCTCCGCCTCTTCGTGCTTGCCCTGCCTGTTGAGCACTTCCGCCAAGTTGTTTATGCTCATCAGCGTGTGTGGATGCTCAGGCCCCAGCACCTTCTCACTCCGCGCCAGCGTATGTCTGTGCATCGCCTCCGCCTCTTCGTACTTGCCCTGCCTGTTGAGCACTTCCGCCAAGTTGTTTATGCTCATCAGCGTGTGTGGATGCTCATGCCCCAGCACCTTCTCCCTCCATGCCAGCGTCTGTCTGTGCATCGCCTCGGCCTCTTCGTACTTGCCCTGGCTGTCCAGCACTAACGCTAGGTTGCTCATGCTCGTCAGCGTGTCTGGATGCTCATGCCCGAGCACCTTCTCCTTCCGCGCCAGTGTCTGCCAGTTCATCGCCTCGGCCTCTTCGTACTTGCCCTGGCTGTTAAGTACGTTCGCCAAGTTGCTCATGCTCATCAGCATGTCTGGATGCTCATGCCCGAGCACCTTCTCACGCCGCGCCAGCGTCTGCCAGTTCATCGCCTCGGCCTCTTCGTACTTGCCCTGCCTGTTAAGCACTTCCGCCAAGTTGCTCATGCTCATCAGCGTGTCTGGATGCTCATGCCCAAGCACCTTCTTGCAAAGCGCCAGCTCCTGCCTGTGCATCGCCTCCGCCTCTTCGTACTTGCCCTGGCTGTCCAGCACCGACGCCAAGTTGTTCATGCTCGTCAGCGTGTGTGGATGCTCATGCCCGAGCACCTTCTCACTCCGCGCCAGCGTCTGTCTGTGCATCGCCTCCGCCTCTTCGTACTTGCCCTGGCTGTCCAGCACTCCCGCCAAGTTGTTCATGCTCGTCAGCGTGTGCGGATGCTCATGTCCGAGTACCTTCTCACTGCGCGCCAGCGTCTGTCTGTGCATCGCCTCTGCCTCTTCGTACTTGCCCTGGCTGTCCAGCACCGACGCCAAGTTGTTCATGTTCCCTAGCGTATCTGGATGCTCATGCCCGAGCACTTTCTCACGCCGCGCCAGCGTCTGCCGGTTCATCGCCTCGGCCTCTTCGTACTTGCCCTGCCTGTTGAGCACCAACGCCAAGTTGCTCATGCTCGTCAGCGTAGAGGGATGCTCAGCCCCAAGCACCTTCTTCGTGCATTCTAGCTCCTGCCGGTTCATCACCTCCGCCTCTTCGTACTTGCCCTGCCTGTTGAGCACCAACGCCAAGTTGTTCATGCTCGTCAGCGTGTCTGGATGCTCATGCCCGAGCACCTTCTCCTTCCGCGCCAGCGTCTGCCAGTTTATCGCCTCCGCCTCTTCATACTTGCCCCCAAGCTCTCTAGCTTGCCCTACCATCCCCATGCTGCTCAGCGTCTCCACATTGTCTTCCCCAAGCACTTCACTCCTAACCTCCGTTGACATCATCGCCATCTCCTCTGCCTCGCCTGCTCTCCCTCGTTGCCACGCGTACCACGCCGCCTTGTACAGCAACAGCGCCCACTCCTTCAGTGACTCTCTGTCCTTCGGTCGCTGTGCTAATGCCGCCTGTGCGTGTGGAAACAGCGCCTGGCACTTCTCCCAGTTCTTGTGTTCTCCGGTCGGTAGCTCTGCGCACAGGTTCGAGATAAACTGCGCTCTCCACCGGTCGAGCTGCCCTTCGCCCTCTAGCCACGTGCGCGTCGCTAGCTGCACCAGGCTGTGCATCTCAAACGTCTTCGCGTCTCTAGTGATAGTGACAAACGAGTAGTCTCGCAGGGCCAGCACATCCTCCTCAAATCTGTCGTCTGCTGTGCCGCTCTGGCCGCGGAGCACAGCTTCCTGGATCCCCTGTCGGTCGAAGAAGCTCATCAGCGACAGCAGCCCTGCTGCCGACTGTCTTGTGCTCCGTATGTGGTCAAACGAGATCTGCCACGTTATGAGGACCGAGTTGCTGGCTGCTGCATCTCGCCGAAGGTGGCCCGCCTCCCGGTTTAGCAGGCTTGTCTTTCTGCTGTCGCTCTGTCGGTACTCCTCGAGGTACTGCCGTACGGAGCATCGCGGCGCTCGTTCTCGGATGTAGGCCGCCGCCTGCACGAGAGCAAGCGGCATGTGGTCAAGCGTCGTCGCCAGCTTAGCGATGCTGTCATCTTCCTCGTCTACGTCTCTTAGCTTCTTGCAGAGCAGAGCGCGTGCAGCTGCATCGTGCATCGGCTCGATCGGTATGATGTCGCTGTCCTCTACGACCTGCATCGCCGCGCGCTTTGACCGGCTCGTCACCAGGACGGAGCCATGCCTGCTCCAGGGGATGTATCTCGATAGATGCTGTTGGAGAGCACTGCCGTCTGTAATTGAGAGAACAGCAGCATCGTCCGCGTTGTCCAGCACTAACAGCCATCGCCCGTTCTGCTCGTCGTGCAGCCAGTCGTGCACCAGCTTGAACACATCCGCTTGCGGGTCTTTCCGCCCGCGAACCTTGACTTGGTCGGCAATCTCCCAGAAGCTCTGCTCGAGTCGCGCCGTGTTGCTGGCGTGCGCCCACAACACCCACGTGTCCGGCGACTGCTCAGCGGTGCGGTAGCAGTGCTCGATGGCCAGCTGCGACTTCCTGTGCCTGCGTTAGATGGGAGCGCCGACCTAAGCCCCTTCCGCCGCACTTACCCCATCCCGCCGAGGCCCACCAGCGCGACGCGAGATGCTGGCGCAGAGCATCGTTCGCGGATCTGGTCGAGCAGCGTTCCACGGTCGACAAAGTCGGGGTCGCGGCGGAAGGGCACGAAGCTCGAGGGCTTTGGTGGGGTCTCCGGACGTTCTGCAGAGACAAAGCACAGTTAGCGCAGCGCTGGTCAGAGCGGAAGCGGGCGGGCACTTGCCGGGTGCAGCAAGGTGGATAGCGCCAGAGTTGTGCCCTATCTGCAGCCCCTGGTTGCTGTCACCTGCGAACGTGATGTTGGTGCTAGGTAAGGCCATCGTACACATTGGCGATCTGGTTTATGTAGGAGGGAGAGTCTTATGCAAACCGGCAGCTGCTCTGGCGCGCGAGGCTTAGCCGTCACGACTGGGCTGTCGAGGCTGGGCAGGCGCTTCAGCTGAGCTGCCCGCACATTCTATGTATAGTACAGTATAGCGCTGCGTTTGTCTCTCATGCTCTGGGGCTGCTGCCTCCAACGTCAAATACTGACCTTGCGCTCGTACCTCGGTGAGCGTCTACGCATACGGATATTCGCTTCCCATCTTCCACAATCCGACGTTCCCAGCTCGCTCTGTTTCCAACGAACGACATGGCCGAGGCAGCCGGTCTTGTTGTTGGTGTCGTTGCCGTTGCTGGCCTCTTCAACAACACAGTCGAGTGCTTCGAGTTCGTCCAGCTCGGCCGCACATTTGGAAAAGACTTCCAGATAAGTCAGCTTAGACTAGACAACGCAAGACTCCGCTTGTCGCGGTGGGGCAAGTCTCTAAGTCTGGACAATGATGTCCGAGACGCGGTATCGCTTCAAGGGCATTTTGGGTCCGAGGCAAACGTCAAGCACGCCGAAGCCTTGCTGGGCCAGATCGTAGAACTATTTGCGGAAGCTGAAGGCGTGTCGAACAGATACAGGGGCCGGACAGAGCCTCAGGACAGCAGCCTTGCAGTATACGATCCGCAAACCGACCTGGATCCGGCAATGGCGAAGCTCCACGAGAAAATGCGCCAGCTAGCCATCGAGCGCCAGAACCGGTCCGGCGTACGGCAAAAGGCCAGATGGGCATTGTACCAAGAGAAGCAGTTTAGACGACTGATTGAGGACATCACCGAGTTGGTTAACGACTTGGACAACCTCTTTCCCGCCACTCAGCATTCCCAGCGTGACCTCTGCGACATGGAAGTCTCTGCTATTGGAAAAAGTCAAGACATCTATGTGTTAAGAGAAATTGCCGCCGCTCAGGACAAGTTGTTAGAGCAGGCTATTACGAAGGCTGCGGAAAGCGCTGGGAAGTCGCACCACATCGTCTTTTCAGGCAGCGGAAACACTGGCCTTCAGCTGGGCCACAACTCTGGTACAATGTCGGGTTTTACATTCAGGGAGGCAGCTAAAGCTAGTGAAGGGCGGCACAGGATGGAAACTAGGTGGTGTAGGGTTTATAGCTATAGAAGAATAGCACTCTATGCTTGTCGATAAGAAAATAATGAAGAACACGCTTTTACCGTTCACAACAACTGCACGACGGACACCTTTCGCTAGGTAGAGCGCGGGCGGGACAGCGCGCTATCGATAGAACGGACTGGCAGCCATGCCTTCCCGCGTCTGCCCTGATCGACGCTGCTCTAACTACCGTAACCGCGCTCCACGACCTGATCCTCCACGACCTGATCCTCCACAACCTCTTGCTTCGTTCCGTTCCGCTGCAATGCAGCCTTTCCAACTGTGGAGGCGGCTCGCGCGATGTTGAAGTCGTAGCCGCGCTGTACTGTATTCCAAGCTATTTTCAAAGCAGTACAAGTGCGGCGCTCTTCTAGAAGCATCTACGGACAGAGGGCTATTTTTAGCATTCGAGCGAGCTGCAGGGGGCATCCTCGCTGGTTGTCCGTTCGTGACTATGGTACTACCACGATCGTCGAGATAGATGCTGCCAGCAAGACACTTCCTGTCGCTGCAACTCATATATATGCTCTACAGTCAGACTTGCTATCAGTCAGTTCAATCTACAGACTGAAAACCTAATAAGGCTAGTTTCCGTCCGGGATTTCCTATTTAGGTTTTCAGTCTGTAGATCGAACTGACTGATAGCAAGTCTGTCTACAGTACTAAAATTTGCATTTGTGCTAAGGCCAGGCATGTATAGAGTAGTGCGGTGTTGTGTAAGCATTCAAGTTCAGGCGAGTCATGCCGCTAGCTATGCGGCTCTGCTTGAGCTACGCTGACAGGACAATGATCTTACATCAGCGGTAATAGATTACCGCTAATATGCTTGCGGAACTTTCATACGACCTGCAGCTCGCGCCTTAAGTCGTTGATCCTGCAATAGAACCTGCACCACAGCGCCATAACGTTAGATACCATAGTGCTTCGCTCGGGATAGACTCTTTGTACATGTTTATATAGCCTTATGGACTCTGAGATATATGCGCAAACCCTCCAGTACTACCGAAGCCGACCGAGGCGGGGCTTTCGTCGATGCCGGCAGCGAATTGTGGTATTGCTAGCCACGCAGTAGTTTGTTGCTAACAATACGTAACGTAGAGAAAGCGCTATAGTCAAGCTGCCTATCCCGAGATTCTCTAGGCCTCTCGGCTGTGGTTGACTTTGTTGTGGTGGAGAGTGTGACCAGCATGCCGCCACGCAGGGTTTTCCGCCACACATGGAGGGATAGTAGCACAGGAGGTGCAGGAAAGCGGCGCGATCGGAAGTCGGAACAACTGTAAGGGGCTACGCTCGGGGAGCTATCGCACAGGTATACTGGAGTTGTATTCGATGGAGAAGAGAACTACAGGTAGCTAGGGTTCTGAAGGTCGTTCAGGGGGCGGCGGCTCGGGACAACCTTCGGCCGGGCTCGCTTGCACAGAATCCGGGTGCTCAAGAGGGCACCCGGATTCTGTGGACAGTGCACCTCTCGCACGTGACCGAGATATCATCGAGGATTCACCAACTGGGCTCCAGCCCATCACAACAACCTGCGGACCCACCCACGAACGGCAATACCACCCACATTGATCCCCAATCAAACTATCAGAGCAGCAAAACCAAGGAAATGAGCACACTCACGGTCATGGACGTTTCGGATGGTACAGAGTACCAAGGTCCGAGTCTACACTTCAGTAAGCGGAGTGCGGGTCACTAGAAGAATGCCGTTATTGCACGCACGCACAAAGGTGGAAAGGTCTGCATATCTTAGGGGTACAGCTGTCGTACGGTTACACAACAAACGGCTCCTTGCACAAGCACTGCAATCATTAGGGGCGTGGTAAAGGTGCTTCAGTTGGATCTCTAAGGATGACGAAGAGTTTGGATCGTCGCACTCGTAAGCGCTGGGTAAGGGCAGAGCAGAGATCTGATGGTAGCTACTGTATGCTTACTATGGTACCATGCTCTCTAAAGCTGCATGCCGTTCTGTTATCGAGAATGACCCTTATGTCTCTTCGCAACGTTAGCCAGTGCGGAAGTTCATGGCAAGGCTGTGGCCGGTGCGGGTCGTCCATCTTCTTTCCTGCATGGGGCGAGATTAACAGCGGCAGCGTGTCGAAGCAGGCCATTGATGGGCTATCAAAGTGACTGAACGCCTATCACACCTATCAAGCCGCTGTGGCCCCACTTATCCCCGCCAAATACCGGATTCTTTCGTCATCCCGCGTCCCGCCCTCACGTCATAAATGAATGGACCGACCCAACAAAATACACGGCAGCATCGCACCTTTCAACACCAGCCCTTTTAGAACGCTACCTGAAACTAATTAACATCCTTTCGGGCCCTAGTGTAATTTGAGGGCCCGCCCAAAGGCGAAAGTAGCCATCCCCGGCTGAGAAGACAGACAATCCCAAAACCCCCAAAATAAAACCCCAAACCTGCCAAAGCCGATCAAACCAAGGTAGAGAGAGCAGGGGGATTATTGTCGCCAGCGCAAGATCAGGTGTACCGAGCAGCCGTATTCGGAACTTTTAGACGACTTTACCTTGCATCTATCCACTGGCCGAAAGGATCGTTAAAGAGTTCGTCTTCCAGACTTATATGATTGCCTAACCAACTCCTGAACAGTGCTACAGAGCAGAACATTCAGCCCTTGCCTTCTGAGAGATCTGGGGGGCCATGTTGAAAATGGAGGGCAGAAAAAATTGATCAACTTCTCGATTCATTTGTTCTCAAACCTATAGCGTTGCTAGTACTATACACGAAAAGTTTAGACATAACGATTCCGCTTTGTGTCTACTAGGCGGGGGATCACCTGGGAAACGGTCGAGAGGAGTCGTTGTTGGGAGGAGCAGCCGACATTTCTGGGTCAGTAAACCCATACCCCCCCCAGCTTAGACAGGATCTGCTTCGAAATAACGAGTCAAGAGCCGGGCTTCGTTGGACAAATTTCTGAAGTTGTGGTTGCGGGTAAAAACTCAAATCGGGAGAACTTCAGAGGGGGGGAGGGGCCCTATGGGTCACTCTAAAGTTACAAGGCAGCAACAAGGAGGCGGTTGGGCAACGAGAAGATGCCTGCATACTCAAAAAGGATCGCCCAAAGTAGGCAAATCCGAATGTCTGGGATTCCAATTTTTATCTGGATGGGACGACCTCGATGTGGACACCATGGTGGACCCATACGAACTTCCATCCCCAGAGACAACTGAGAAGTTGTTTGACTGCTATAGGGGGACGATTAGACTTTTTCCCATTGTATCCAAATTTTTTCGAGGACCTTTTCGAAGGTACATCAACCCCGGGAAACGAAACGAATTTCCCAAGCCCCGGAGCATTGGCAAGGAATTGAACTTGGTTTTAGAATAGGAGCACAGTATGCGCATTTGATACAGGTAGAATGGCGAACAGACGAACGAGATCACCTCATCTACATGACGGGGGCAATTGATTCTGGATTAGACAAAGTTGCCACTTCTTCATGCTCCTAGCTGCCAATAATTCAGGTGTGTTACGAGTACCTGGGATGTCTGTCGGCACACTCTAACGCTATTAGGCTACCGGTCTGCTGTCATTATATTCTTGACAGTTGGTCATGTTAGCAGGTGAAAAGTCCAGATTATAGCCTGCCTTTTATAGTATTAACGTTGTCCCTCTAGAGTTTGGGATGATGATAGGTACATCCCATTTCGCCCTTTGCTTTTGGGCCCTCTCTTCGCAAGAGATCCTCTCCCTCCCCAAACATAAAGAGAGCTTGGACGAACATGGTGGAGCCTACACTCCATTGGGGTCAACTATGCGCCCTCATCGGTCGACCTTGCATTGTACCTAACGATGAATGCAGGGTTTCCTTTGCCGCAGGTGTTCCCGAGAACAATCCAGCAACAATGTTCTACCCGGAAAAGAATCCAATAGGCATAAGAGGGAAAATATCGCATTTTTGGAACCATTTCTACGTATATCGACCAGAGGGTTTCAGAAACCGGAATGCATGTTTCGTTCCTACAGGCAATGTAAAAGTCGCTGTCATCATGCAAAAGCCCCCCGAAACATTTCCAAAAAATCGATGGGTCCCTGGGAACAGACTAAAAAAGAGATTATCTCAAAAAGAGAAACGAAAAATGGCGAAGCGCTACCTGAAGGACTTGGCCCAGGGACTTTATTCAAGAACACCGCGCCCAGCGCGAGCAATTGTTGCTTCGCCACTACCATAGCGCCAGATTGATTATCACTGCCCGCCTTTGCCGCCTCGAGCGACGCATCAAAGCCCGACTGATGCTTCGGAAACCCTTTTTGACAGAACACGGCAAATGGTTCATGCCAAGAAATAACGAGGTTTTCCCGACCAACCAGACTTGATGTTTATTTACCAGGGAAGTCCGTGGGGGGCATCGTACACTCATAATGCAGGCGATAGGGTTTTCCGTTGAGATGTCCTCAGAAACTGGCACGCCCCAAAAAAGGGAAGAACTTTCCAAGAGCATCGATGGTTGATGGCTCCGGTCGATGAGTCGCGGGAACCCCGTCCCCAAGCGCGCGTACGAATTTAAGGGACATCATCGGGAAAGAGAACCGCAAGTCCGAACTGAAAACCGATATTTTGGCAGAGGAACAGGCAAGGCCGTTTCCAACATTCCCCCGAACTCCAACGTCGTTACCCAGTCCACTACCACTTTCGGAAAAGAGCAGCCTGTACAGGCATCTGGGGAATTTCAACTAGGTCAGGGCTTTATGCTAGACCCGGCCATGGAAATGCTTCCAACCTTCAGCACCCCCTTCATAACGGATTTCGATCAATTTAATCTGCTGTATAACGAATGCTTTCCAAATAGACATCCTATGGAAGATACATGGATGGGTACCCGAATCTTCCAGAGAACAATCAGTAGCCACCTGCTTGAGCTATGTTTACCGGGACATACTAAGATGATGTCCCTCAATAACGGAGATGTTGGTAGATGCGCTGGCTTTGTAATCAAGTTATGAAACCTGTAGAGCTGTTTTATATTTCTTTTTCAGTACGCGCCTGAGGCAATTACGGTGTTGGAGTTTTTCTGTCAGGCTTGTCACTTGAGGTGACTTCTTTATTGTGTCAGCGTGTCAACGAGCTGTCAGGCCTTGGCTGTTACCATCCTGAAACAGAGACTTCCCTCGAAGCTTAATGTGATGACAAAGAGAGAACTCAAAGGGAGGAGTCTAATGCTGCTTTTGTGTTATTGAACATGAAGCTCATGCACATGTAGGATAGGCTAAGCTGCATAAGCGTGCTTACGAGTGATACTTGACAACAACGAGAGAACTTTGCCACTAGAGTTTACCATCACAGAGAAGAGGATGGCCGACCTGCACCGGCAATACCCTTGCCTGAGAGGCGCTCGGTTTTTGGTGTGAATGAAGGAAAGTGGTTGCCATAGAGGCGCTGGATTTTCGAGCGTGCAGATGATGGAAGATATCATAGGGTTTTAGAGAAGTGTGTCTTTTGGTTGGGTTGGTAGAATGATTCTGAAGTGGCCGGCGTGGTAAGCCACCCTGAATACCAACACTATGATCAAACATGAGGCTATTGAGCCACGCACAAAAGCTATCAACGCGATATTCTCTAGTGTTGAGTTCTATAAGCCTTGATAGATATATACAGCTATCTATATTTTGCTGGAAGCCAACCCTGGCCGGTCGTGATTGAGAGGGGTTGGGGCCCGCTGCAGCACCAAGGCCCACACAGTACCCAGACGCTGCAGCCGCTAGACGTAGTCTGCTTCAAGCCTCTCTCTTCTGCCTACGCCTCCGAGCTCGACGACTACCTCCAGAAGTCTCAAGGCCTATCTCCATTGACGAAAGGTGACTTCTTTAGCCTATTCTGGCCTGCCTGGGTGAACATGTTCACAAAAGAGCTTATACAAAAATCCTTTACTGCCACAGGGATAAGCCCGATAAACCCCAACGTTATAATTGATAGGTTCCGCCACACAACACCTGACGACTTAGGATCGACATCCTCTGGTTCTACAGCTTATTCTTCAGAAGATTGGCTTAGAGCTTGCACTACCCTGCGTGCGGAGGTGAAGGATCCGCGCAGTGTAGGTGCGCAGAAGCTAGGTCAAACTATCCACCACCTCTCAACTCAGGTAGAGCTCCTTCACAACGAACTTGATGGCCTGCAGCAGAAGATATACCTAAAACAGAAGCGCCAGAAGCAATCCAGCAGGCAGTTAGACTTGCAACAGCACCAGGAGTACCACGGCGGAGCGATGATCTGGTCTCCTAGGTCCATACATGGGCAAACCGGTTAACCGGTTACGCTCACCGACCGAAACGACTGACCGATTTGACCGGTCTAACCAATCAGACCAGTTGAAAATGTAGACCGACCAGAACGACCGATCATTTTGCCCCTGTATAAATTGATTCGATTGGTCGTTTCGGTCGGTCAACGTAACCGGTTAACCGGTTTGCCCATGTATGCCTAGGTCTATCCAGCGAGCGCGCGTTCGTATGGTTGTTACAGAACAAGAGAAGCAGCGGGAGGAGCTAAGAAAGGCAGAGATGAAGGATTTAGCAGCTGCTAATAAGCTATAAAAGGAGAAGATTGAGGAAGAGAAGCGTCAGAAGCGGGCAAGGGAGAAGGAAGAGCGTGCGAAGGTCAGGGCGAAGGAACGCCAAGCGATAGATGCGCGGAAGGCTGCCAGAGCCGCTGCTAAACAGGCTCGCGACTCTGCAAAAGCTATAAAACAGTCCCAAAGAGGCAAATCTATAACCTCAAAAGCTTCTGCAGTTAAAAACAAGCCTGCCCGTCGTAGTGTAGGTGCGCGCAGTCGCCCAAAGCCTGCAACGCCTCCTCCGCCTGCGCGCACTCACACGACTCGCAGCGGCCGCACCGCCACTTTATATAGATAATTTATGTAGAGGAACTTTGTTGCATAGGCATATAGAAGACTCCACCAAAGTATCTCACGATAATAACAGCGGTTTTAACCTCATTTTCGTAGTAGGCCCAAAAGGGGTCGGGGGACTTTTTAACCATCGTTGGGGGATGCACGGTACGGACCCACACCGGGGGCGCCGACCCAATTACAAAGTTAGAGCCGCGGAACACTTACTGCCTTGCTCACCACCTCGCTACGCACTCGGACAATCCGTACTGTGGGGGCAAAAACAGGCCCCAAATCCGGGAAAGGCTACTTTGTTTCGCGTCCTTTTTTGGCCGGGGGCCTCAGGCGGGGTTTTTGTTGTGTCCGGGGTACAAGGGTAGATAAGAAAGGGCATCCGTCGCGTGCAAAGCATGTGTCCGCACCAAAAGGGTTGGGTTTTAGGGAGGGAGGCGGGGTTTATTGGAAGGGTTTTCGAGGGAATTGGAAAGCGGTGTTTCTCATCTTGGCACTATGTGTAGGCGTTAGGAGGGCCTTCGTTCGAGATACTAAAGTGGGAAGCAGACGTATGCGCTGTGATAGGGGCTAGGGGCCCAGGGCCGTAGCGAATGGCGTAGCAGGGGCCAGAAGGAGCATCCACCGCCGCTCCCTGCCGAACGTCATATTGACACCCGAACCTCATCCCGCATATATAAGTACCAAAGTGGCTGCACACGCCATGACTCTGCTATGGACAAGAACACACCTGTATCTCAAACAGACCGACGTGCGGGCCTCGGGCCCCCGCCTGCCATAGCTCTGGGGGACAATAGGCGGGAGCATTGAGGATGTCGCGGGCGCATCACGAAGGTATACACACAGTCGAGCTATTTTGGGAACGGGGGGGGATGTGGGCAAGGCAGTGCTCGACCGAACGTCCGCAATGTCAAGAGTGCCGCAGGCGACATACGCCCTGCAATTACAGCAGTACCGCCCCGCAGTCGAATCAGTCCGTCACGAAACGCAAATATGGACAGATGTGCCTCCAGTCTGATAACCTCCTTGAGCACATATCTGCTCTTCTTCAATCACAACCCTTGATGTCGCTAACGAGATATTGCGACGAACTCGACTAGGCGCCGACACGCAAGCAGTTCTGCGATTCGTCGAGTATGGCAGCCTCCGCCTACAACTGATGCTGGTACCAGACACTACATACCAGTTCACGTCCCCGTATCTCGCTGATATGCTGCCGCTATTTTCTGGGACAGATAACCCGTACTTGAACTCAAAGTTGTACAAAACTATGACCGCCGAGACACAGGCGGCACACCGGGGCCCAGAGATCGAAGAGCAACTGCGCGAAGCAGTCTATCGCGCTCCCTATTCCGGCGCTCGTATATACGACATGAGTATCTCTCCTGAGTCACTGAAGCCGTCCAGATGGACATCAATTAGTTCTGACGACGTCTTTCTTACACGACTTCTGGAATGCTACTTCCTTTATGAGTATCCGCTGTGGCCTTGTTTCCACAAGGACCATTTCCTGGACGACATAACTGCTGGACGAAATGATTATTGCTCGCCACTATTGGTCAACTGTATCTTGACAGCTGCGTGTGTAAGTATCCCCAGTGGTCGGCCTTTTCATTTGTTTCAAGGGTAACCAATGGCGACAGCACGGACTGAGTACTCTAGAACAACGATCCGAATTTTGGAATCCTAAAACCTACAGTTATCATTTTATGGCCGAGACTAAAAGGCTTTGGGAGCTGGAACAACAGCGGGCCGTATGTAGCCTTCCGACCGCTCAGGCAGCGACGATCCTTGGCAGGATATACTTCGTGAACGGGATGGACAGTATGGGGTGGGCAACGTGGTCTCATGCTTTGGCTTTGGCAGACAAGCTAGGCTTGTTCACCGCAACTGCACCCAATAGCAGCGAAAAGGAGCGCGTTTCGAGAACAATCACTGCCTGGGGCATTTTTTCCCAACAAGCGTACGAGTTTACGAGTTCCTCTACATTAATGTCATGTACGGGTAGGCTCTAACAACGGCTTAGGTTCTCTTCTTTTTACCTGATGAAGCCGCCACTCGCTCGACATCCACCCGAGGATGGGCTGCCGGACTACCAAAATGCGTCGAGTTTCTTTGGAGAGATCTGGGTCAAATACCCGCTCGCAAAACACTTGGTATGTGCGAAGCTGATGAGCTCAACCAGAGCATTCAAGTCTAAATACGATCGACAACTTGCTTTATCTCTTTTAGAACATATTCTAATTAGCCCTCTGCTCCAGGTTCCGACTCATCTAGGACAGACATTTCTAGCGCTTATCAAGCTTAGATTAGTCATGAACGACATAGCGGGAAAAGCGCTTCGGGAAAACGATGGACAGAACAGCCTAGGTTTAGAGCAGGCAAGACGCTATCACACTATGCTTATGGAATGGTTCCATGACCTCCCTGGACCTTTACAACCACAGAACGTTGCCATGCCAACCCAGCTTCTTCTGCAGTAAGGACCAGACCCGCACATGACACTCAACCGACTAACCTCGTAATCGCAGTATGCAGTACCACAACCTCGTTACAATGACGTTTCATCCCTTTCTGCAGTCAGAGACCTCATTTAACCATCTCACTCGCGGAGGCTCGTTCCAGGAATACTCAGGCTTTAGTCCGGTTAGGCTCTATAGCGAATCAAAAGCGAGCCTCCAAACGCTTCTGCACATGTTTTATCATCGGCATGGTTTTGAGGACTACTACATCTTTCTGCTGCAGGTGCTCGTTCAGCTGGGCTTCGACTCGCTGGAGCGTCTGCGCACCCCCGAAGCACAACAGCAACACTTCCCAGCTGTAATGAAGGCTACGAGAGCCACCCTCATCCTGTGCGCCAGGGGGTTGCGCGACCAAGGCCGCAACTTCTACCTGTCCGAACTCGTGTTCCGAATTCTGCGAGATAAGATGAATCCCATGGATGTCAAACTTCTCAAAGATTGGGCGCAAATCAAGAATGAGGAAAAGAGGGAGAAGCTTATGGCGGAGCACGTGTATGGTGAGTATCCCGTGAATGTTGAAGGCATAACCTCGGATCCAACTGAGCGGCGATTACACCGTCTCTTGGCGTCTATGGGCGACTTGAAGCTTCCTAACGATACCGTGGAACCGAGCAAAGATGAGAGAGCGTCTAGGACATGGCGAAGCATTGTTTTTTGACCACGAAGGCGGGACGGAGGAATGAAAATGTTAACTTATGCCTCTTTCAATGCGCCTTAGACGGGCTCCAAGGAGAGCTACAGTAAGTCAGTGCCCCTCGTCCCTCCTCGCACGGGCCATTCGTAAGGACGTGTCTTCTAGCCGAAGCAATCCACACGAAAGATTCGCGGCCATTAGCTACTCTATCTGAGTAGCTCTTCCCAGCAACAAACGTCCCTACGACAAGCTCCCCGCAGCGCTTGCACACTCTCTCCACCTTCTACGGACGCATCAAACCCCTGGGTCTTCCAAGAGGCCGCTTACGCAGTGAGAACAAGTCCTGACTGGCCTGTCGCTAATCGATACGGCTTCGCCTTATTGTCGTGCCCCACCAGCGCCATACGAACAGCTGGAAGAGAAGGGCATAATTTCGAAACACCTATCGCGTGCAGGAGGATACCGCAGCTGTGTTGCAGCAAGCTCGGCTTGAGGCAGGTGCTGGACGGTCTAGCCAGGCTCACTGTCACCGCAAGTCGGCAAGACTCGTCAGTATGACCATCCACGCTTGGCCAGTGTCTATGCCAATAGCCATGCAGACGGGGAAGCATAATCAAAGCGAGGCTCAGGGCGTACGCATATTCAAGTTGTTCTGGACTAACGCTCTTCTAAAGACGCTACTTGCTTGTCCTATGCCTACTAGTCACTTGGTCGTTATGATCGCCGACCTAGGCCATCGATGCGTTGAGAAGCGTGCTTTGGCATGCTGGTGTCACGGCTGAGCCTTGCTTCGAGACCGTCGATCCACCGCGTCGACCACCGTAACGCGCCCCACGATCCGGGGATGGACGGTATGTGCTACAACCTGGGAAGGCTTCGGAAGATAGACTTGAAAGACGGGAGCATGGCTGCGCGGCTGTGCCGTCTATCGGTCGCCGTGCAACAGACAGCAGCCCATGCTGGAGCGAGGGTGTGCGGCAAGACGCATTGACGAAGAAACGTCAGTTGACATGCTGGAGACGATGCTCCGCGCCAGCTCGTCTTCTCGCCGTCCTCAGCTGCCCAGCGACTGTGTTGTCCGAGGCAAACTCCGGTCCGTCGACCCTTTCAAGCTGCCATGTCTGCCTCTGCTGTCTCCTTCTTCTGGCACACAGCCGAGCTTGTTCAGCCGTCTCGATCGGCTGGCGCCAATAGCAACGGTCTCTTCTTCTGCGATCGTTTGTGGAGTGCAGAAACGTTGAGCGGAGAATCGGTGAGTGAATTCATGCCTTCGTTCCAGCTCTTTCAAGACCTTATGGATGCGGGCAGGCAGAAGATTCGTTTTGGGCTGAGCTTGACATCTTCAGCAACCAGCTACCAGGAGGGATGAATCCACAGAAATGCACCGACACCATCGGGCTGAGCCACGCGTCAGCGGAGCGGATGGACACAGGTAACGAAGATTGTGACACGAGACACGAAACGCACCGGCACGAGCTCTGCACGACAGGCTGTAATGTCTCGTCGAGCGTGTTGGTCGGCGAAGGCGCTCTCAGGTCCAACACTGAGCACGGAGGTGACGGCGAGGTAGTTCTTCAGCCCGAGTCGGCCATATCGGATGAGGGTGCTGAAGCTTTCCTGTCGCCAGGCGTAGAGGACGATGCTGCTTGATGTGCTCGCATCGTCTCAGACCCTATGCTCTGCCAAAGCTTGCTGCTCTAGCAGCAGCACATCGAAACACCTCCAGATGGCCCTGCTGCGCGGTTCAAAGACGTGACGGAAAGCGCGGAGAGTGTCACAAGAGAGCATCCTGGATCGAGTCAAGGGCGAGACGCTTCCCCAAGCTATGACGAAGAACAGCAGCCAGGATGGCCCATGGCAGCTGAAGTCGCGACCAGCGAGCAAACGAGTCAAAGTGAGCACCGTCTGAACCAGGAGTTCTTAAATCAGCGGCAGAAGCTTAGAGACAGAGAAGTGATGGCTGAAGGCGCGGGTCGAGAGTGCGCAATCACCACCGATGCCATCATCCTGGACGACGGCAGTAGCGACAAGCAGCCTGTGTGCGGCGTACAGGAAGAGCGGGCAGCACGTAATGAAGAGGCGGTAGAGGGTGCTGGCTCACCCTGTGGCCCGTCGAAGGAGGCTGTGGAAGATAAGGAGAGGAGCGTCGAGCCTCTGAGCGGCAGATCGCCTGGTTCTAAAGGTGTGTCAGCGTTGGTGTTACAAGACGTACGCTGGCTAACTAAACAGACAACCCTATAGTGCTCGACGACGACGATGGCGACGACGATGGCGACGACAAGGAACCAAAACGCCGGTCTTCTCGTCACCCGATCGGATCGGTGTCTGACTGCGAGAGACGTTCGGCTGTAACAGTACTGGATTGCAATTTTGCGATAGCTGGATTGTTCTCCTGGTTCAAGCGACTCGATTGCCGCGATCGCAGCCTCAATCGGGCTCATGATGGTGGAGTTATTGGTCGTAAAAGTTGGTGATCGATTTCGGTGGGTGGCCCAAACGGCCGTCAGCCTCGGTACTGAGGATCACCCCGAAACGCCCGATCCGAACACCTAAACAGCCCTACAACTTGAGGTTGTAGAGCCTCGCACAATGACTGTTATCGCAATGCTCTTTGTTGGTGATACCAACAGGCTTTAATTGATATATGCAGCTATCAATATCGTGTAGAGGGAGTGATGAGGCTCTCCACTACTTGTAGGCCTCGCGATAGATCTCTTTTCTAGAGTATCTCCTGTAGGAGCCTTGAGGCTTCGCTTCATACCTAACAAATGATCCATTTATTGTTATACTATCCCATACGTACAACGACGTCAACGTAAGAACTTGATGTTGGCAAGAATAGTAGAGGTCAACTTTTCACAAAGGACGGAGAACACTAGATACTACTCGAGCCCGTGAGGGGGAA
This sequence comes from Alternaria atra, assembly GCF_907166805.1. NCBI lineage: Eukaryota > Fungi > Ascomycota > Dothideomycetes > Pleosporales > Pleosporaceae > Alternaria > Alternaria atra. Next base: position 192,361 of record NW_025091331.1, read on the forward strand.
GCTAACACGAGCGTCTAGCTTTTCCCATCTCAAGACGAGCAGTTCCCGTAGACACAGTTGTCAACAATCAATTCGTGCCAATCCGTAGCCTCTGGTTTGGCTTGGCTTGGTCGACGCGAGGCTTAGGATTGATTGGCTTGCTTGAGGGGAGGGTTTAGAGCGGGTTGATTGGGGATTGATTGAGGGATTAAGGATTGGTAGATTAGGTTGCCTAAAAGGACATATGTTTGCTGTGTCTACTGCAGCGGCTCGTCCCAATCGTCCATTCTGTATTTGCTCGCCATTTCTTCGTCGGTATACGCTGCGGCTGCCTCCTCTGGTATCGTGAAGCATCGCCGCGCCCACGATCGTACTAGTTGAAGTGCTGCAAGCAGCTGCGCTCCAATCTTGCGGCGACGAGGTTCGAGGAGATCACCTAGCTCGTTAAACAAGCGCTCGCACTCACAACTAGAGGCTGGTATGGTCAATCTTTCCTTCTCATACTCAAAATGCATCCTACAGACATTGCTGTTGTTGTTTGTTCTGCTTTCGTCTTGGTTGCCCGGATTCCCATGGTCATACGCGTGCTCTGTGAGTGGGGTGGCTTCAAGTTTCATTGAATATGTCATGGGTATATTCTATGAATTTGGCTGGGAAAGGAGGGTGCCATAAGTCGTTCGTGAGTTATATATGGAGAAATAAAGACTTTCGTTTGTTTTCACTTAACAAACTCTTACTATGCGTGAAGTTCGCCTCGTCATCGCATTGGACTAGAATGTGACTAGGTTTTAACGGTGTGCAGAAGCAGGATGCTAAGCTGATGTTGCGCCCACTAGTCTGCCAGCTCTCGCGGCAGGCTGTCGACGTGCTAATCGAAAGAAGGTCACTGCCCAGTAGAGAGGTCTAGATTATGGGATTGTATGGGGCGAGACTGCTACCAATATGTCGAGGATTATTGGAAACTCGTGACCTTTAGAATGCTATAGTTAGCGATAGTAGCAACAGAGCTAGAAACACTGGCAACGTCCCATCCTTTCATCGTTCTTTCCAATCCGTCTATCCAACTTACATTATTTCTACCTTTCTCTCATTAGAATGGACTACCAAGGTGGAGCAATTCCTCTTCGCATGGCGAAGAGAATAGTTCGGGGTGGACGCTCTTGCCGCTTGGTGCCATACCGGTATCTGATCTTTGGAGAGGGATCGGTACGGGACCCATTGTGAGAACCAAAGCGGGATCCATATTTGGTCATGCACAACATCCGTGGATCCTGTTCCGATTCCCGCTGTGGGGCCCATTTCCGGTGCCAGTTATGGATCTCGCTCCTCTTCCGCGGCCCCGTTCTGATCCCCCACCAAAATTCGCTTGCACCTGACCTTAATGTGTAGATGCATGTTGCAGGCCAAGTGCTGTCGTGAACATGAACTTTATTACTAATCATGCCGTGCGATGACCTACTTATAAGCTGAGCTAGGATGCGACAAACAACACAACACATGCACTTTCTTCTGACTTTCTACGTCTACATTACCCGCACCTAACCGTGCGACAACATCGTAGAATTAATAGGATAGTTCTAGACAGAAAACCTTGTATCGAATGCTATGGCATTCACGCCTAGATGGTGACTCTGCATATGATCATGCGAGGTGGGGAATTGCATGGTCGAATGTTCCACGATCTGCGACCGTGGCTGTGGCATGGGAGCCTCAAAGGATGGGGTGTCGTGGGATTGCTTCTGGGAGCAGAGCTAGAAGAATGCGTCGCGCTGTGTGAAGAGTCGTACAAGGACAGATCGCCGACATGTATGGTAGATGCAGAGATCATGAATTACTAGATCGTGTTGAAAGGGAGTTGGGCACCAGTTTGGACGGAGATCCGACGGATCAGGTCATTCGAGAACATAAGAGGGCAATTTGCAGCGGGATTTGCGGAGAAGTCGTCGGCGACATTGGAGGAGACCGTCCTCGAGTAAGTGGCATTAAGACCGAGTGTAGAGGCGAGGACCGTCTCGGGAAGGTCTAATGATCGGGGAAGCCGAAAATTGGGCAGGACTTCGGAGAGTTTGGCCTGAAGAAGAGGAAGATACCGAGACTTTCCTCCACGGATCATCGATATAAAGGTCAAGAAGCGGGACACACAATCGTGAGGACTCAACGCGAATGCCTTCGGCGAGAAAGATATGCAAGCGACTACATCAATAAGACAACAAGCAATGTCGAACAACTTCTCAATCTGTAGCGCTGTTAGCTAATGTTCGACATGACAGATGTGGTAAGACGCCGCAAGGTTGCATGTGCGGGGTTACGTGCGCAGGGTTACATGTGTAGGATTGGTTACATAGGGCAACTCGGCTAGTCAGGGCGCGGACGTCAGAGATAGACGTTGCCTAGTGGGCGCTAGTAAGATTGAAATATGATAGAGATTGTTGCATCGAGTGATGGCTCGACAGGGAACGAACTCTAAAGTTGAGAATTAATGATGCGTAGGAAAAACCAAATCTACTCACCAATCCTGCGCCGTGTGCTTCCAAGACTTGCTGGGAAAACTGATGAGAGATAGTAAGAAGGTCTTGGGCTATCTCGATTGGATATTTGAACGTAAGCGGATTGTCGTCGGAGACACTGCTCACTAGGCCGTGGCAGACACTCAGCTGCCATGCCTGTAACCGCAGCCATTGCTGAGTTATGCGAATCTGTACTTCCTGCGCTTCAGTGCACTCGAAATGTGATGGGACGGCTTCTGAGAGCTGGGTTTGCACCTGTGTGATCCATGCAGCGCTTGCATGCGTGTTGTGCGCTTGATTCCAGAGGTGGATGAAAGTGTCGTCAATGATCTTGAACATGTTAATCATGAGTTTGAGTCCAGAGGCGATGGGCCGATCGGAAGGCACCTCGTTTAGCCAAGGCGAATGTGTGATCTGATGCAAGGAGATTGGACGGTGTTTGTGCAAAGCGTAAGTCCTACAGGAAGTTAGCGAGAGCCTTCAGGAAATGTGTTATGTCGAGGATATCCATAGACATACCTTTCAGCTATGAAGAGAAGCCGGTACAGAACTCGTTTCCGTGATGTATCCAGAGGGTCATGCTTGTAAGTTTCCTCGTCATGCATACCTAGCAACTGCGCCTGCGTTGTGGCATCCCGAAGATACGTCTATGCTGTGTTCTCGCGTGCTAATCCGAAATAGCAGCCACTATAAAAACACGAAGTAAGCACACTCATGTGGGTGGGGTTCTCGCGATAGTCATAGCCCTGTCGGACGCGAACCGACTCTTCCAGTAACACTTGGCCGATGCCAACGTTTGACATGTGAGCCATTTCTTGACGCGGCAGCACGTTGACCGGCGGTTTATGGTTAGCTTGGATTATGACGTAGGCGCATAGTGCGACGATCATACAATATGCCTCTGTAGAGCGCTCCATACCAACGGCTACTTCCTGCGCCCTTTGCCGATGTAAGACGGGCTCTGAAGGGGAGACATGCGTGAAGAAATGTTCTATGCAGCTCTCAACGAGGGCGAAAGGCAACAGGCCTTGAGTGCGAGCAAACGTGGAAGAGATTGACCGTCCATCGAAGTCGTGATTGATTGGGGATCCGGCAGCAAGCTGGGCTTCGCGAAGTTCGGATAGGACTTTGGCGCGGCTACCCTTAGGACCTTTCTTCTGTGGGATTGCATTGTATGTACATGCAAGACCAGCAGAAACGCAGTTCTTGCAAGGACCCGTGCCTTCGCCAAAGCACTTAATCTTCCTTCGGTGACAGCTACGAACGACAGAGTGAGTGATGTGGCTTGTGGGAGTGTACCGACGATACGTACCTGTCGCAGGCTCGCTTGACCGGAGAGTTGCGGTAGGATTGGAAGCCATGGGGAGTAGCAAGCTAGTGTGGGAACGTCTCGTCATCTACGTGATGAGGAATGCAGTCGCCGCGCGGATCCGCTGGTTCCTATTAGTACAACGAACATGTTGCGCCTACGTTCGGGGAAATATCTTGGAGGTTCCTTTTGCTATTGTGCTCCAATGAACGCTCATTCCCATTAGGTTAACCTGGACGATGCAAAAGCCCAAGCGTGGAGGTGCATACTAGACTCAACTACTTAGCGTCACAGGGCCAGCCTGGATGGGGCGGGTGGCTTACCAATCCCATGACCTAGCATGGTGAAGCATCGCAAGAGATCAGCCGAGTCCTGGCCAAAATCGCACATGTCAACGGACGAAGATTTCTGTCTCAGGCAGCGGAATCAGAGAGATCGATCGGCGAGATGAAGAATGTTGTTGGAGTGCTTCTTAGCTTTGTCGGGACGGCAGACGGGTTCTTGCGAGAACGTCTAGGTTAGCTACGTCCGCGTAGCGTGCTGGCCGGGTCGATAGGGGCTATGCGAGCCGCGGAAACGGCCCAGTCTCCATCCTCCGCGCGCCCGTCCCCGCAACCGAGTCCGGCAATTTCCCTGTTTCTAAACCCTCCTTATCGTGAGTTGTCATAATTTTGTTTCGCTTCAACCATTGATGCACCAGAGCACGCTTACTCACTACGTAACCCTCTGCAACCAACTTGATCGTGTCAATAGCGTTTGGTTACGAGCTAAGGTCTGCGTAGAAGTTAAGAAAGTCATGGTGAATTCAGATACTGTACTAGGCAAATACAGCACACAGGAAGGCAAGGCCCCACAAGTCTACGTCACATTATGTGGGACGGAGGCTTAGGTGGCGGACGGCACATGCACGGACACGGGAGCTCGCAAGTCTGCCTGCGCTAGGGTCTAAGATCCAGAGGTCGTGGGACGGCTCTATGACAATCTTCATACGCCGTTCGAGCCATAAGAAGCGATAGCATCTCTCATCGGACTTGGATGGTCCGCGACCGCATTCTAGCGACATGAACATAAGCATCAGACTCTCGCTGTCCGCATTGCCGCCCTGCGGCTTAATTCGTTAGAAGTAAATGTCTTCCACTCCGGCTGAGAGCCGCGGAGCCTTTTTGAGCAGCGATCGGGAGAACGGCAATGATCCTGCTGGTCTGTGGACCGAGACCACAAGGATGATGTCTGGGTGTGGTGCTGTTGGGCTGATTGGATATCAAGTCGCTGGAGACTGTTCCCGAAAACGTAGATGCGCAGACCAAGTACAGTATCGCATTCGTAACGTTGGGCCCAGTGGGTTAGTGCATTCATGTGCTGTATGGCAGCCTGCTGGTTACCAAACTCACGATCGCATGTCTCGCACTCAGTATCATAGAACATGTTGAACTTGTCTTTTGAGGTTTTGTTGGATAGACACGGCTGCAACGTGGCATGTACAGATCGACGGAACACTAGCGAATGAAGAGACTCTTCGATAAAATGACTTGAGGTTTATGAGCGCAAAAATGAGTGATAATACTGTACTTCAAAAACTAGCGGAACAGTTCCCAGGTGCGACTATAGGGAGATGCGCACGGTCCGCAACCTGAACACGCCCGGGTTCGCCGTCGGGAGCTTGACCTTGCACTTTATCGTGTTGGAGCGCAGGTGCGTTGACGGATCCGAAATTCTGCCTATGTCCGCCTGGTCGATCTTGATCGGGTACTTGTGCATGTTCATGTACGGCAGCCCGGAGTAGGAGGGGACCGTGACATTGACTACCTTCTCGATTAAGTCAGACCTCATCCCCGCTAACGTGGGCAAGTGCATGGCGTTGACCGCGAACTGGTTATCAGGAGCGCACGAGATCAAGGTGATGTTCGAGTACTGAGATGCGTACATGGGGCTGTGCGGACCCGAGATCTTGTACAAGTCCTTGTGGTTGTCGGCGAGCAAGGGCATGAAGAAGCTCTCGTCCACCTGCCTGATCCCGGCCGCGTCGTTGAGCCACCCGGCGATCGGCTTCGTGATGCCGTAGACGAGCGTGAGCTCGTCACTGTACCTGCACAGCTTTGACTTCGGGTTCACGACCTTATTCATGAGCGGCTCCACGTCCTTGCCGATGAGCGTGACACTGTACCCTTCGTTGGTCAGGAAGTCGATCGCTTTCTCGTCGTAGAAAATGCCCATATTCTTGCTGCAGGCGGTGTACGCTAGCGCATTGCTGCGAGGGTGTAGATATATCTAGAGCGACACTGAAAGGTCGTTGGTTAGTGCTATGATAAGGCTCTTGGTGGCAGGCTATGCTCAGATGAACTACGAGCTTCTAACATGTCACCATGTTCAATCAGATACTTCGAGCGATCGCGAACGATACGATTGATGCTGTAGATTCGGAAGAGCCTTCAACAAATGGGACTTTCGCCCTGCCTGGCTGACGAATTGATCACCTCTACAGCCGCCGTTCACAGCTAATTCCGTACAGCCCAGGCCACGTTATGCCCGATTGACCGAAAACCCTGGGCATTGAAAATCCTGATGTCTCGAACATATGCAGTGAGGCAAGCATTACTGATTAAGTTTGCACGCCAGAACGTCCTTCTCCCAAAGAAGGCCTCCAGTCTTTCTGCAGCGGCTGTAGTCATAGCATTTTTACCACGTGCTTATGGCAAGCACACGAAGGATTTTGGGGCACTCAAGGAGTGGATTATATTGATGCACTATTTCTGGACTGATGACATGCGAAGACACAACCAGCATCTTTAATCTCTCAGGATAACAAAAGACAGCTGGGTGTAATATCAAGGCTGCTGAACAAGGCGATATGGAAGGATGTTCGAAGTCGACTATGGTGCTCAATTTGCGTTAGCATTCCACTTCTTACGTCTAACTACCGATTTCCACACTATAATCATGCCTATGTTCTCCATGCGCTCAATATACTATATGTGTGGTATCAAACACGACGGTACTCTCCCTGGAAGTTGTAAGGGTTGCCAAACGATGTTGAGACACCCCGTTCGTGCCGCGCTGAGCGTTTCGCATAGTCTTCAACACTTTCTACAGCTGTCGTTTTCTAGTTGACACTATCAAGCCGCTAGCTGCAAAAGGCGTCGTTTAGTACGAGCAACTGCTCAGTTCATTTATTCCTTGAGTAAAGGATTGATGCCGAGTAGAATTTCCACTCCCATAGCACTATGTTGGAGAGTTTGAGGAAGTAGGGATGCCCCATTCAGCTTTCAGTGCGTTGATGATCCATGTTGTTGGCCAGACGTGATGTTTTTCGAAATTGCTCAGGATCTGTACCACTTGGTCCCTCTCTCCAGAATTGCATACGAGCGGTCCCCAGATGAAGATGGTATGGCAGACGGTAATCGCCAATGGCACAGTCTCCGGTGAGCTGTTGCTCGCCCCGCAAATGGCGCGTGCGTGCGATAGGATTTGATGCTATTGTGATAAGTACCTAGCGGTGCTTTCCAATGGCTTGAATCCTTACATCTGTATCAGAAAGGTTCTCGACATTGCGAATCGCAAACTTCGGGCCTGGTTTATAACGTAGCAGCATAATATGCGCAAAGTGGTAATACCCAAACGATACAGCTGATAGGTCTATAAGCATCTAAGGGAAGAGGTAAGGATACGGGACTTACTATGCCAGTCGGCCGTAAACAGAATCCTGGGGAAGGAGCCTTGGCCGCTAGCTAAACCTTCGAAAACCGCATTAAAGGTGTCCGGTCTTTCATGCATCCACGTCTGAACAAGGTCCCACAGCTCCTGCCAGCGTCGCATCTTGTGAGCTTTCTCGTTTTGGGGTTCCCTACCATCGAAGCAGAAGTTCACGACGCATGCAAGATTCCATGTCATTTGATTGGCCCAAGCTGTCTCTAACCTTAATCGAGCCAATGGGTGCGCATCTCGCATCTCGCCCGGGGTCGGGTGCAGTTGCAACGAGAAGTCAATATCAGGCGGCTGCTGGTTGATAGTAGCATTGTAGAGGCAATGGCGTACGTAGACCCAGAAGACGGCTTCGCGGAAGGTGGGTGCTGATGGATCTACATAGCGGTTTCCCCGAGAGGATCGAATGATGGCCGAGTAGCCTGCGAGATGCTGTTCATCATCTGAACCAGTGCTGGACAAGGCTAGGGGCAATATCAGGAAGTAGTTGCACAACGAACACATCGGTACTCACTGTTCAGTTGCTCATAGAAGCGCAGTACGACAACGGCGCACAGAAGAGTCTCGTCGTGGCTAGCAGTGTCTTCGCTTAGTTGCTCGATGAGCAAGGCAACACAGCGCTGATAAGCTGCATCCGCTGTCGCCTCCTTTCTACAGTGGTGAGCAGCAAAGGAAATGACGGCGTAGCAAAGCACTGGGCATTTTTGATTCTTCCGTACCACCAGTGTGAATTGACGAGTGGCGTCAGTGCAATCAAGCCAGCGACCGAGATGTTCTGTGTAGTGGTGCACCAGCAAGGCCTCTTCGTGCGTCAGAGGAACAGACTGTGACGAGTAATTTCTCGTACCCTTTGAAACATCCCTACAGTTATGCGAGTGCGAACTCGTCTGCTGCAAGGCCTGGCGAGTATGCACCGGCACGGAGCTCTCTGGCATGTCTTCCGGGTTGTGCGACTGCAGCAAACTCGCCACCGACACGCCACCCGCTGTGCCCTTGGATTGGGGAACAAAGTATGGTGAGTCTGGCGACAACTGGATCGACGGCGAGGAGACGCTGGTAGACTGGTCTTCCGATGCCCCATCGATCCGACAGTTTTTCCGACTTTTCGGTGAAGTGTTCCGGCTGAAGCCTTTCTCGCTGGAACTGTTCGCACGAACCGCCTCATTCCTTTTATCGATGCCAGCGACACCATCAACACCGTCAACATCCATCATGTCCTCCTTGGTGTCGGTTTCGTTGTCGGTGCCGCCGGCAGCGGATCTACTTGACGTGGGTTCGTCAGGCCGGTAATCTTTGAACTTAGTATATGGCTCTTTCCACTGGCAAGGGCGGTTCTTCTTGCCGCAGGCTTTGCATAGTGGACGGGTCTCGTCGCCTGCCCACAGAATCAGTATCGAAGGAACGAGGAAAACTCTGAACAACAGGCATACATTTGACGCGGCGCGCTCGACATGTAAGGCTTGCACATGTTAGTGAACTTCGTCGCCACAACCATATAGGGTCCACTTACCAGCCGCTCCTGGAGCGGAATTTACTGTACAAGGTTAGCAAAATGTTTTGCGTGTAACCCGGGTACCGGAATTTACCCCATTTGTAGCAATTCGAATCAAATGTTCGAATCGAAGTGTGCCTGTCGCGCTATCGATGCCTGGATGGTGGCCTTCTCACGCTCTTAAATTGCACCTCTTGTGCTTGTCAAGTTCGTAAATGTTTTGCCACTACCTTGTGGCGATGGCAGGACTGGTCAATTTGACACGGAATCGTCGCCTCGAAGATGATGAACAGGTTTCATATGAAGCCAAAGTGACGGCGCGTGTCGTGCCGGTTGCTCAGTCTGACTGATAGCCCTGGGTACGCTGACAGCCACATGCTGACCGACGCGTTTGTTGAGCCACCCCCACCAACATGTACATGGAGTCAAATATGAAGCTGTAGAGCCACTGCAAATCGTGATAATATTGCGATAACTTGGTGTTGTACTATATACATGCTTGCGAAACGTTTGTACTATTCAGAATTTTTTTTGGTGCTGTTATTAATCGTGTTCGTGTTGTTTTGGGTGGAGCTGGCGGTGCAGCTTGCGCCTCAACAGCACCCTAACGCGGCCAACGTGTCCAGTGGTTTCGACGCAGGGCGAACCAGGCAAACAATCTTTTAAAAATATAACATAGTGGAATATGCAAATTATGGAGAGAGTATATCGCTTCGTGTGAAGCACCCTTCCTCACTGAACAGCATGGCCAACCCAGAAACATATGGAAATCTAAGTGCTACGCTGAGAATGCCATGTACTCGACGGCGGAATGGTTTTAGCTAGAAAAGCTCGTCTCGATTCCTGCCATTCTTGGCGAAGCATTATAGCTAGGGCTTCAAGTAATGACAAAAGATCGCAGAAAGACTTTCGTCTTCGCCACACACGTGTGATATGTAACCATAATAAGTACTACTGGTGAATATCATTTGCCACCGCTAGCAGGAGGTGGCCGACCCACATTGGCCACAGGGTTGCCATGAACGTCCGCACTGTACGGCATTGTGAAGAGATATAAGGGTCGTTGTCCATGACAGGACGGCATGCAGTCTGAGGTAGCTTAGTACCTTACCAAGCATAGTTACCATCAAATCTCTGCTCTACCTGACTCCGCGCTCACGGGCATCGACGATCCGAGCTCCTCATCACCCTCAGAGATTAAACCGAAGCACCTTTCTATGCTGCTAACAATTGCAGTGCTTATGCGAAGAGCCGTTCGTTTTATAACTGTACGATAGCTGTATCCTCAAGATATGCAGACCCTTCCACTTTTGTACCTGCTTGCACCGACGGCGTGTCTCCAGTAACGCTCGCTCCACTTGCTAAAGCCTAGCCCCCGATCTTAGTATGTTATATCATGCGTGTATATATCGGTTACGGTGTGCTCGAGATATACGAGGACGTGGTGTGCCGGACGAGGGATCCACGACGGGTCTGCGGAGCTAGAGGGCGGCGCGATAGTTTATCCCTATAGTATGGGAGCTTTCGCGTTAGCTTCAGTCGTGCGTTGCACAATAGGTATAGCAGAAGCTAGTTGTAGTTTCGATGCTGGGTGTATTCTGTTGTCGCGAGCTAAACGCTGGAGGACTTCAAACCTAGCCCTGCTCCTAAATCTGAGCCGGTTTTTTGGTGTCCTGGCGCGCTCGGCAAAAGCGTTACACAGCCACATAGCCACACAGCCACGGATGCAGCGATGGATTACAGCTAAGCTGCTTTAAGCTAGGTGCGCGGGTCCTCCTCATTTGGCACTTCTAGCAGGCGGACTTGCATTTAGCACAGACGCACGACAATCCCTCGAGCTTAAGCATAGTTCTCGGGATAAGACAGTAGTTTAACAAGCTAAAAGTTGGCGGACTTTCGACAAAATGTATGAGCTTTCGACGTATCTAGTGCTACCTCAAGCGAGGCGATCGCGTGACGCTTATACAAAATTATTGTATTGCACGGTAAAAAGAACCTATTTCTGGAAGATACTACCACATACTAGACTTTACGGCCTAAGACTGCTATTCCGAGAATATCTAACGTCCGTCACTGCGTAACGGGACACCCTGCGTGGCGGGACGCCACAGACACGCTCCGACATAACAAACTCAACAACAGGTCAGAAGAATAGATATTCTCGGAATAGTAGTCTTAACCTACAAACTCTATTCTCTCTAGATGTCTTTTAGAAACAAGTTCTGCTTACTGTGCAATACGACAATTTGCTATGAGCGTCACGCGACCGCCTCGCTTTAGCTAGCAGCAGGTGCGTTAGAAGCTCATGCATCTTATCGAAAGTCTGTCAACTTGCAGCTTGCTATATCATCATCCTATCCCGAGCACTGCGCTTGAGCTCGAGAGGTTGTCGCGCTTCTGTGCTAAATCCAAGCCCGCCTGCTAAAAGTGGCAGATAAAGAAGACCCACATACCTAGCTTAAAGTAGCTTAGCTGTAATATATCGCCGCTGACGCTGGACCGGAGGCTCCATGGCTGTGTCGGCTGTGTGGGCTGGCTTATTCGGTGGGGCAACACGGTACCGGTAGGGGTCTGCAGAAAGTAGGGGTCCGAGTTACCTAGTTTCTTTCGTAACGAAGTCCTTCGCTACAGAGTGTGGGAGGTAACTTGAAATCGAGTATAAGTATCCGTATGACGTCAGGCTCCTGTATGACGTCAGATCTGTGAGCAGACATAACAGGTGAGAAATATGGCGGGCCTCAGTCTAGGGACAATTCTCTTACGCTTGTATCGCAACGCGGCGCAGCCACCATTTTTGATCAATTTCGTTTGGTATCAAGGTCTTACTCAATCAAAGCACGGTTGCCGAAGATCTATGAGAGATTGTAGGAAGGATGGATTATGGACCTTTGGGGAAGCATACTACCAATGCATTCAAGCTTAGTACGGCACTCGCTCGGCTTGGACTCAGCCAGTACGAGGAGCGCCTACAAGAAAACGGCTTCGAGGATTGGGAGACTGTGACAGCGATCACAGAAACCGACATGGCCAAAATGAACTTCAAGCGGGGTGATCGTCGGAAACTTCAGCGTGCAATAAACGAGTATAGCAGTGCAAACGCATCGCATAGAGTGTATGAGGCCGAAAACTTTCCTCTGCCATCCGAAGGGCTACCCGCCGTTGGAGAACATTCCGAGGCGACGCCACAACCCTCACAGCAGGCAGCGCGTACGACTAGACCGTATCGACGGCACCCGCGACCAGATCCCAATGCTCCCCCCAAGCCTAAAACGGCTTATGTGCTCTTCAGCGAGCATGTTCGACAGGATCCAGCACTCAGCCGTTCGTCTTTTACTGAGATTGCCAAGGAAACAGGAAAGCGTTGGAGGAAACTCTCTCATGAAGAACGAACGACCATCTGGGGAACACCGGCTGCTGATAGGCTGCAAGATTACAAAAACGAGCTCGAGCGTTACAAGCAAACCGAGGAATACCGGAGCCATCAAACGTACCTTGAGGGATTCAAGCAACGACGGCACAGCCCAAAATCGACAACAATATTGGATAACAAAGCTGCATCCACTTCCGAACTCGCCTCTTTTGGTCCCCTAACCGCCTCAGAGGCTCAGAAAGAATTCGAAGCTACCCGTCAAGAGAGCTTGGACACAGATGATGCAGATTTAGAGGGCGGCTCGCAAGACACGGCATCGCTCGACGAGGATGGGGTGGAGGAGGTGCGCCAGATTTCGAAAGCCCTTGGTATCAACCCTCACTTAATCAGAGTTGCTGCGTTTCCACCAGAAGACATGACAACCAAAGCTGTTGAAGCCTTCGTCCATGGTACAGGTTCGCTTCTCTTTCTTTGGAACCGAGACGAAGCTTTCGACCTTGTTAGATCTGCTTACCACCCACAAGACGACTCGAAGCCAGTGCACGCAACCGAAGTCTTTGCAATATCAGCAGTAGGAAGCATTTGCGATGCAGAAGCCCATACGATGTTGGCTGGGGAGAAGTTTCTACATTTCTTCCTGTACATGCTGTCCTCATCTTCAGATGTTTGTGCCCTCCGCCGCATGCGGCTTTTTGCTTGCCTGGCGATATGTCGGTTCACTAATAGTGTGGAGAGTGCAAGGAGACTTATGTGTAAGTGACTAATGCTTTTCGAGTTCAGATACTATTAGCTAACAACCAGAAGTATTAGCCCTCAGTATGGGTAGGCAGGCATTTACGTCTCCATCGTTTGAGGCCGACACATCCGAAGAGAAAGTACTCTATTGGCGGAAAGTATTCCGAAGCATCGTCTTTCTAGAGAGGTCCGCGCGCTCAACATATTCTCCTGGCAGTCTCTAGGTCACTAACATCCATTCAGCTGGTTTGCATATAATACGGGTCACGAATCACGGGTTACCAAACAAGATCTGACTGTACAACTCTACGTACCTTTTACCCTGTGAATTCGTTGAGTAGCGTACACGTAACATTCATGGTTCTGGGCTGTCTACTAATTCCGCGTAGTCATATCATCCTCCTCCGCACGTTGAGCAAAGGGGTAGAGTCTTTCAAGAGTGCGTTGGCGAACTTGCCCGGCTAGCCGCATATATAGCGCTTGACATGAAGAGAGCAACTCAACCAAAGGTCGCGCAGGCTGCGGCCCATTTTGAGTCTCTTAACGAATGGCACCGTACCCTACCACCGCCGATGCAGCTGAGTCGCCTCAGTCTTGCAGATCCACTTACTATAAGGTGGCACATAAAGCGGTCTCTTTTGCAGTTGCATATACTGTTCTTAGGCTTGTTTATCGAGCCTTATCGGGATTGTCTAGTTGATCTTGCTAAGTTCCGCTTAAGCAATACCTCGATCGACTCGGAAAATTTGGACGCTCTAAAACACGTCGAAGAGCAATGCGTCTTAGCCGCACGACAATCCGCTCGGGTAGCGTCGCTGCTACAGATTGACAATTTGATCCGATCGCATTGTTGGGTTTCTGTGTACGTAGACTCCAATAGGAACCAGTTCACAAGCTAACGCAAGGTGTTGGATTTAGCTATACCAGCTTCACTGGCTGTTCATTACTTCTGTTCAGTGCTTCGCAGAAACTACTCGAGCTCTCTGGAGAAGAAGCTAGTCAAGAGCTATCATACGCAGCTTCGCATTTGACTATCCTCGCTTTGTGCAGTTACGATAACACCATGGCGAGAAAGCTCTACGTACAGCTTCAGATCATTTTCAATGATATCAGAGGAATCGTAGTGTCACCGGTTTACCGCACAATGTGCGAGATGCGCATCATCATCAAAGACGTAGCGCTCGTGCCGCTGTCGCATTATCACGCAGTTGTGGGGGCGGAGGAGGTAAGCAAGGCTATATTAGACGTAACAAGAAGCAGCATAGGTGTGCTCCAAGAAAAAATCTGTCTTTAGAGGGCAATACACATGCAATTTTGGTTTGGAGCTTATATACATGAGGCGAAAAGTACTAGTGGCTTATTGTGGTGATGATGACAATGATGGGGACAGCAGCGAGTGAAAGACTACCACGCGGAAAGCGGACACGTACATGCCCCTATACACTCCTAAGCAGTAATGTGTCCCACTTTGATTGTGAGGGTAAAAAGACATTCAGACTCTACTTCGAAACCGTGTGATGAGAGCATTCTGCCGCACACTGAGTCTTCACGTCAAGACCCAGGGTTATTGTCCCGTTCCGCACGGCGAGGCTTTTGGAATGTATGTTCCTAGACCTTAGGTGCCTTAAAGATCATAGTTATGTTCTTTTCTGGAACGGTGTCAATATACAGCTTTGATTTCGACAGATCTATGGGACGTAAGTTGTATTAAGTAAGAAACATTTCGCGTGTCTTTTATACTCTATAACTCTGTTTTACAGAGGGAGACTAGGATGCAGACGAGTATATATACTAGGTATTTGCTATATAGAAGCCTTGAGAATGCTCTTAGTAGGTGACAAGGAAGTACAGAACTATCAACAGGGAATCGCCGCCTTTAGCTCTTGACATAACGCAGGCGAAAGCCTCGACCGCACTAATAGGGATGGCCGACCCACACCGGCGACCGGGTTGCCATGAACGTCCGCATTGGATGGCATTGCGAAGAGACATAAGTTAAGGGTCATTATCAGTAACAGGACGGCATGCAGCCTTAGATAGCGTAGTACCTTACTATGCGTAGCTACCATCACATCTCTGCTCTGCCCTTACCCAGCGCTCATAATCATCGACGATCCGAACTCCTCATCACCTCAGAGATCAAACTGAAGCACCTTTCCACCGCCCTAATGATTGCAGTGCTCATGCAAGGAGCCATTCGATGTATGACCGTACGACAGCTGTATCCCCAAGATATGCACACCCTTCCCACCGTTGTACACCCTTGCAACGACGGCGTTCTTCTAGAAGCGACATTTGGCTACTACTTGGTATGTGTATCGGTTGCGATGTGCTCGAAAAGGTACAAGGACGCCGGGGGTGGGACGAGGGATGAACGGCGGGTCTGCGGAGCTGTAGGACGGCGCGATAGGTTATCTCTGTGGGATAGATGTTTTCGCGTTAGCTATGATTGTCCATTGCACTGTGTCTCGAAGTTTGACGATGGCTGTATTAGAGGCTGGTTACGGTTTCGATACTAGGTGTGTTCGTTGACATGATCTATACGCCAGGGCCTCCCTGCTCCTAATCCGAACCGGTTTTCGGGTGTCCTAGAGCGCTTGGCAAGAGCGCCACTCAGCCACACAGCTACAGCTCTAGCGTCAGCAGCGGTAGATTACAGCTAAGCTACTTTAAGCTACGTGTGCGGGGTCCTCCTCGTCTGGCACTTCTGGCAGGCGGACTTGGAATTAGCACAGAAGCACAACAGCCTCTCGAGCTCAAGCACCGTGCTCGGGATAGGATGATGATGTAACAAGCTGTAACTTGACGGACTTTGGACAAGATGCATGAGCTTTCGACGCACCCACTGCCAGCCAAAGCGAGGCGGTCGCGTGACGCTCATAGCAAATTGTCGTATTCACAGTAGAGAATTTGGGTTCTAAAGACATCTAGAGAGAATAGAGTTTGTAGGTTAAGACTACTATTCCGAGAATATCTATTCTTCTGACCTGTTGTTGAGTTTGTTATGTCGGAGCGTGTCTGTGGCGTCCCGTCACGCAGGGTGTCCCGCTACCCAGGGACGGACGTTACACCCCGTTAGCAATGGTTGCCACCTTTCAATCAAACGATGCTTACCTTTAAGCTGTTGTGACGCTTTTTGGGAACCATCTGATCACACTGCTGGGACATTTTGGAAAACTCTGGTGCTGACAGAATGAAGAAGGGTAAGAAAAAGACGAGAAAGAGCACAGAGTATAAATAAATGATCTCAATGTGCCTCCGATATGTTGCGGCCAGTAAATGATACCTGTTACGCGCCGCCATGACTGTGGCACTGCAACAACTGATCTATTCATGAATTGACACTAGTCTTCATCTCGAATACTACATAGCTAATCAGAGAAGCCTGTCTGGACGCGGACCTGAGTCTGAGCGGTCCAAATTTCCCTGAATGGCGTTGAGCTTTCGCGAGTGGCAGGTAGTGGCTTTTCCGATACTACATGATCGAGGGTCCAAAGGCTTTACAAGACTTTGGTCTTGATTAATTTCCTTAAACTAGTCGGAAGCCACTTAGAGGTCTTGTTGTACTAGTGATACCTCCTAGAGAAAATTGCAATTACCTGTCCATACTTTCCAGGGAAAGTTAACTCGTCTTTTGAATGGTGGAGTCCTTGGGGTATGAACTGAACACATGGGATAGGAATCCTGAATAAAACCACGAAGAGGTTTCTAGTAGCTGATTGACAAGTAGCGAGACCTTCGACTGGGAGATCAAGGGACAGTGGATGTAGCCCAAGCAAAGGTAACCATCTCCGTCAAGGATGGGCATAGCGTCCAACCCAAAGTGAACATGGAAGTTAGCATTGAGTCCACCACTGACGTTAAAGTGATCTTATCCTCATCGATCTTTCGAGGGCTACCGCCTGAGACCGGTATCTGTTTTGGGCATCCTAAGTTTAGGCTCGGGGCCGGTGAATTTTACGTTTAGCCGGTGGTACACTGGACTCCCTTTGGGATCTAAAGAATTGAGAAGGTACCCATGCGTCTTCGCCGTTCAGATTTCGGAAAGCTTTGAACAAGCGGGTGTAGAAACGGGGGATAGCAAGTCCTAAGCTCCCGACTCGGCCAACCGGTGCCAAGTGAAAGAGCAATCAGGACTGTCTTTCGGGGCCAAAGGAAACGAGTTTCCCACTGAGCTATGCTGGCTGGGTTGTTATGTTGTAAACCCCCATCTTGGTAGGTGTTTAGGGCTGCCTACCGCTTGCGGTTTGAAAACCCAAAGGGGCCGGCGAATGTGCAACAGCCAGGCCTGTTAGTTCCGACAGGTGATAAAGAAGAGGCAACGTCAATTTACGCATCACTGACAGTAATATCGTTTTGCGCTTTCAGCGCGAACGACATCGTACCCTATTGACGGTGAATAAAGACTTCCCACGATGAGGCCATCCCACTTACCAACATCTTTAGGCCGTTTCCCTTGTAGTTAGTGAATAACCATGGAAGCGAATCATCAACCGCAGTAGTGGTGACAGAAACCCTTTGGTGTCGTTCCGCAGGGGTTGAACATCTCAAGGAGAGTTGAACGTCTTCCCAAACGCTTCCTGAACAGCAGCGAGACTGTACTGGCCTCCTCAACATATGCAACAATAAGTTGAAGAGTCCTTGATATTAAGGTTTTCGTCTGCCGAATGTCTTTGCAGCCACTTGCCTCGTACCGCTCTATGGACCTTTCGCCCCATTGTAACAAGAACATGCCTATAGCAACAAGACCGCCTGCAATAGTCAGTTACATCGATCAAGTAACTTGATATTCTTACCAGCTGAGGTGCCGCATACGAAATCGAAGTGATCCTTGATCGCACCTAGCGGCGCGGGGCGGTCGAGATGCTGAAGGAAGACAAGGGGAATCACGCCTCTAACGCCGCCTCCATCTATACTCAGCGTGCGTATGCCCGCTGTTGGAGGTACAAAACGAAATATACAACTCTTGTAATTGACTCCACATAGAATGCATTCTGTGAGCTCAAAGGTGTTTCTCTCGGAGCGGGAGCGAGCTCCAAAAATGCGAATACATGTATCGATAAGGCATGGCCGCATGTGCACCTTCTCTGGCATGGCAGGGGAAACAGGAGAAGAGTCCGATGGCTCTTAAGATCTGGGGTATGATTTGCCCTCAGGGTTTGACAGTGAAGCTCGCTTGTAGATAACGTGTCGTTGACGTACGTCTTGAAGATATCTTTGAACTCTTGGAGCACCGCTGACACAAACTTACGCTGGATGTCCTCAAGCATCGTATAAGTAGCGATGGCCGCTTTGCACGGAGCAGAGTATAGTGCATCGAAAAGATAATCAGGCGCGAAGTCTATACCGGTCAGCTAATTTCAGACTAAGCAGGCGCTTATCTTACTATGAGATCCAGGTGGGTAGCTAGCGAGTAGCAGAGCTGAAGCTATAAGAGGTGCGGCAAAATGCCACAGCCAGGCCTGTGAAGGCATTTGCAGAAGGAAGTCTGAGAGACAGGTTTCTAGAAGATCTGTTGTGAAGCCTCGTGGTCGCGAAGCACTAGCGAATCGTAAAGGCTTAGTGATGTTGTTGCTAATTTGATTTAGTGCTTGCTTGGTGAGAGCCTGGAAATGGGCGTAGTTGAATGCGTAAAAACGCTAGCGCGTCTTCATGGCGGCTTCAGACATCGCTAATAAGCGTCTCTTCAAAGCCCGCGCGCGGTTCGTCGATTTATGACTGCAGTCCCAAAAACCTCGATCTCACCAATCTTGGGGTGATCGAGCTGATTCTCGGGGCTGCAGTTGTTTGTTTGCAAAGCCTGCTGGAGGTGGACAGTTGCTTTGTTGGCCGCGATTCTCTCGTCGAATGTATCTGAGGTTGTCTCTACGACTAACAAGATGCGGGGCACGGTCGGTAAATCTCGTGCTGCCACTGCGTCCACAAGATCAGCTAGCCAGTTTGCGACAGCTCTTGGGCCCCCTAGATCACTAACAAAACAACATATCAAACTAGAAAAAGGAGAAAAGACTCGCGCACATAGCGTCGCATTCACATTTCGAATCTCTGGTAGAGACCAAGACGTCGCAGGCGTCGCGCTTCTAGCCGCGGTGGGATTGGGGGGTTGCGACTGAGAATTCTGCATGCCGCAATCTATTACGACAAGCGGCGTGGCTCCGCTTTGCCGGGGTAGTGACCAAAGATATACTTCCTTGTGTACAGGCACTGCAAGGTCGCCTCCTAGAAGTCTATCCAGAAGGATCGCTTTGGACCTCCGTCCTACAAAGGTCACGAAAGACGGGCGGTAACTGTTCTCAACAGCAAGAGCTTGCGATTCGGGAAGTGACGGTCTGAGTTGAGGCTCGTAGTATGTTACGACATTCCCGCTGGGGGAAGTCTCAAAGGTAATCCAGGGGAAAGAAGTCATGTTTTGCGATAACCAGCGAATGTCTGGTCTGGCGAGGATTTTATGCTGTTGGGTGGGCTGTTACCGAACGACCGTTTTTGGAGATCGGGGTCGTGTTTCCTGCGGGCGCGCAAACCGAGGCAGGTGACTGTCGTGCTCACTACGAGCTTGTGACGCGGCTTTCTGATGCTTGTGCAGATGCAGAGTCTTCTTAACTTCGCTTCAGTCCAAGAAAATGAGACTATGCGTCATGATGGAATTGCCAGATGAAGACTTTGCTGCGAAAAAATTATTATGTTACCGAGGAATTGCCCGCTTACCGCTGCACGCTTTGAAGTATGAACACAAGATCGTGCAGGAAAAGCATCGAAAGACCTCTCACGAGAACGTCATACGCCTGGAGAAGAAATATGAACAAGTCGGTTGCGAAAGGCTGCAAGAGGAGAATGTGATCAATGCGATCGTCAAAGATGGTGACCTGATCGCGGCATTGTCCACTCACGGCATGTCTTTAGACGAGATGCGTCATCTCCGATGGCCACAAGATGCGCCTGCCTTACAGATTGAAGACGTACAGTGTCTTTCTGGTATACACCGCATTGAAGCAGCACGACATTTTCTGGACGAGAACGACAAATGGTGGATCGTGAGGCTGTTCTCCTATGGTTAGTCAGGCGCCAGCCATTCCCTGCTTCTATTAACCTTAGAGCAGATACCCCTGAGCCAGTGCTAGTCCGTATCATAGAGTCATACTCTAGCGAGAAGAAGCCTTCAGATGGCGAAATATTTCGCAAGATAAGGCTCTATCACCGGGAGAATGATCAAGACACCGAAAAACGATGGTGGTCTCACCTAGAGAAATCTAAACCTAAAGACTTGCGGCAACTTCTCAAACGTTCTTCACTTGCTGCCGGCTTTGATGCTTTAATCGATATGCCAGGGCTGTGGTCTAGTTTGCAACTAGGAGCGCTCCACAGACTCCTAGGGCTTAAGTGCGATGAAGTATGTATACTTCCAGGCATGATAAGAAACCCCCTGACAAGGATAGGAAATGACGCTGTATTTAGAGCATATAGGAAGATCTTAGAAGAAGATTCTGCGCTGCGGTAATACAACGTTGCCTTTCTCTGCTGTTGATGCCGATACTGTGCAGAACCTTGAACTTCTAGCTCCTACATATTCGGACATCAACAAGAGCTTAGTAGTCGATCTTATGGAACGTAGGGAGATATTCTCCTCTTAACAGGACCGCGACATACGAAAGATTCTACTCGAGAACATATGTGCTTTTCCTAGCGTCATCCCTTCGTTACGGACCTTTTTCGAAACGCTTAAATACTTAGAGCCTCTTTGCGAGGCGCTTAGATAACTGCTAGGTGAATAGATGAAACGTACTATACGCTCAAGTTTCACTGGGCTCTTCTTTACTCCGAGCAAGAATATAGTCTAAGTAAATGAGACTAAGGACGTTGAAATCCAGGTTGCGCTCAGCCAGCAAGAGGCCATAATAGTTGCGTATACAGAACTGTAGGCATTCTGTAGCCGCCACTTTAATAGCTTAACAGCATCTACACCTAGAAAGGAAACTAGAGAGCTAAAGCCTCTTGTAAAGGGACCCAATCCAGTAGTCTGGCAACATCTAGCGAGGTTTGCCTTGTCCCGAGGCTTTCGGATATCGCACGCGCAAGCTATCACGAAAAAGCAGGAACACTACCATGCACAGCTTGCTATAGATTACCTTCGGAAAGCAAAGCCAATGTGTTCTGACTTCTCCGACGACCACGTCTAGCGAGTCATAACAGCGGTTGGACCAGACGAGAGTTTCGATATACCCGAATCGGCCCTAGGACGCACCCATCTTAGTCTCGATCGTAGAAGTGGTCGTCCTTTCGAGCGCGACTTTGCTGAGGAGAAACATATTATGTTCTTTCCACAGCTCTATAGCGGTCCACCTTGCGAGAACGCAAACTTGAGACTAGTGCGTCGTGATCTGTTTTCCTGCATGTTCGTCTCTTTAGACCTTCAGGTATACAGTCCTGACTACGACAAAGGTTCTCGCTGACGTGCTACTAGCAAACTGACTTTGGACCAACCACGAATGCTCGAGTATTCGATCAAGATCCCATGGACCTCGATCCCCCAGTAAGCCCACCAGACCCAGATGTCCAGTATGCTGAACTTCAATCACGTTACGCAAAACTGGAACGTGAGTATCAGGATATCTCTGCTCAGCGCGATGCACGAGTAGAACATCTGGAAAACGAGAATGGAGATCTGAAAGGCCAGTTGCAACGATGCTCGTCGGAACGTCAGCGACTTGACCATGAATTGGACTGCATCAAACAAGATACAAGGGAAGTAGTGCACAAATGGAAAGCGGAGCGCGCTGAGAACAAAGACCTTCGCTCCAAGTGCGCTCAGCTCAGACGAGAACTCAAGGCCGCACAGGATTCTACAGCAGAGAGAACTCCGCGTATAGTCGAGATACCAGAGCCTCTTGCAATAGAGTCTACGACCATGTCAGACTTGGAAGATAGCGACGAGGCAGTGTTGGTGGTTCCACCACTATCCACCTGGAGAGAGAGAGCCGGTAATGGTTATGAGATCTTCGTCGTGGAAGAAGCTTCCGAAGAAGATGTCTTGATGGGGTATAGCTGGGATATCAGCTCAAGTCGTGAGGAAGCGGTATCTCAGATAAGTGAATCGTTGCGCCAAGCTGCATCAATTGCCGAGGGTAAAGAGTACTACGCAATAACAGTCCTGGGGAAACGCATCGTCAGTACAGATCCTGAAATCCTTTTCAGGACTTTCGAGACTTGTCAGACGTTAGCTATTGGGACCGAAAAGGGTATAGATAAGTAGACTTCCGCTCTAGCCGAGGCTGCGCCATCTTCACTATCGTATCAGTCGACTGTTACTATTCAGCAAGCTACCAGTCAAGCTCTAGAGAAGACATCCACAATAGCCAGGAAACGGATACCAGGCTTCACCAACGAGACCACGGCTGACGGCTACCCGAGAAAACTAGCCAAGACAGATAGACTCGCACGGCAGCAGGCTCTTATGCCGCTCCGACATCAACATCAGAGCTAGACCAAAGTTAAACATCTCTAGCCTTGTCTTTATGACGTACAGTGACTGTTATTATCTACCAAATTGAAGTTACTGTGTTACCCTTGCGAGTTGTTTCAACAGAGCGTCATCGTAGTATTGTACTTAAGATACATGGCTAAATACCGTATCCTCATCCTCTGCACGCAGAATTTGCGCTTTAATCGTACGTAGGAGTAGAATTGGCTGTACAAAGGGTATACAAGTGATTGCTGGAAATATCTACGGAACCTTCGTCGATGTAACCTAAACTCTACTTTCCAGCACAAAGCACTACTGTTCTACTCCTATGTTCATCTTTGACGGAAGTATGATGTTTCTTGGCAATGGACTGGATGTGGATGTTCGACACGGTATGGGGCGAGGGGGGGTCGCGGGGAGAGACCACACTTCCCCTAGCTGCTGCTGGCCCGAAGACGTTTCCTGGGTATCATTCGACCCTGCTTGCCCTTCTATATCCCTGCCTGTACTGTCGGTGGCGTTTCTGTGTATGCAAGGTGGAGGTGAAGAGGACGACGTCGTGCAGACGATCTGCACATGGCCGCGCGAGAGACCATCAACAACACTCTGATAGTGAGCTGGCCTTTTGATGAACGGATGCCGTCTCTTAACCTGTTTGCAATCAGTATAGCTGTTCGACGACTGATAGTAGACGTACATAGTCCTCGACAAACGGTGGCCAGTTTTGTCCTCTTTCTTCGGTGGTGAAGACAAGAGGTGTGATCCCAGGCTTCTCCACGATAATTGATATGCGAATCCTATCATCGATCTGGTGGAGTTCTGCCGCTTTCTTAAAGATGCCTGTACAGCGGGTGTTGAATGATCGAGAGAGGTTCTGGGGTGGTGCGCGTGGCATTTTTGATTCTTAAAGAGACGAGGTGTGGAATGAGAATGCTAGTGATTTTAGGTGCGTGATATGCGGAGGTCTCCGGATGCTGGTTACCGTGTTGACTACCGGGTAGATAAGGTGTTGAGGTCTCTATCACATGAACGTGGCACAGTTACAAGGAAACGGGCTTGGTTCCTTTGCAGGGAGGCGCAGGCGACAGATTGAAACACGCTAGCAGCTAAACTTATGATCACCAGAATAACCGACGTGCTGAGTGCTGGCGGCTAGTGTGTGGCTTATACCCAACAGGCTGTTGTGGGGAAGATGGAGTAGGAGACATAGAACGGGGCGCCTACAACCGGGCAGGTTGCTACACGCCGTTCCTGGAGTCGGTAAACCCGATGTCTCTACCCGGAATCCGCGACTTGTTCTTCGTGTTCATACGGGGCATAAAACTATCTGCTTCGAGGTAACAGCCATTGCTCCATCGAATTAACGAAGGTAACTATGCAAGTTATCATTGTATACGTGATCGCGTACGGCTCGGCGATAGGGCTTCTACTGGGCTGGAGGCTATCGCAATATCTCACCACGCAAGCTCGCGAGCGCGTCTTCTCCACTTTCACGAAATGGGCGGTGTATAGTGTAGTCACTTGTAGGCTTAACGGTAGCTCCGACGTTACGATTGTTGCGGGATTCGTCATCTTATTACTTATCGTCGCGAACGTCGTAGGATCCGCTGTTTTCATCCGAACTCGGGCTGAGCTATCGCTGCGTTTAGCCAAGCTTAGCGTCGCTAACTCTGCAATACTGTACCTTGGTGGCAGGTCTAATATTCTACTGGACAAGGTCTTTCGGCTCTCCTACACCAAGCAGCAATTGATGCATCGATGGATCGGACGTATCACTGTCATCGAAGGGTTGATTCATGGTATATTCGAGATTTCGCAGTTGCGATCGGCTGTAAATCCGATTGACCTTTCAGTACGTCACCTAGGTATCCTTGTTCTTGCAATGATCTATGCTAACGCATCACATAGCTCCTCATTGTTTTGAGCACTATCGCAGCCACTTCAATTGTGTTTGTCCGAAGCAGGATGCACGAGCTTTTCGTCAAAACACATTCGATTCTTGCTGTCGGGATCATAGTCCTGCTTTTGCTTCATATTCAGGTCCTGAATACTTATGTGATCGTGTGCATCACTATCGCAGCCTCGACATATCTCTTGCAAAAGCTAACTTGGCTTTTGCATTTTGTGTATCGCAATGTCGGGTTTCGCCCAACATCTCGAGCAGCTGTTACACGAGGGGAAATCTTACAGATCGAAGTCAAGACGAAGCGACCTTGGAGCGTAGTACCTGGACAGTTTATTTACCTCTCTATACCCCGGCTCCGCAGCCTCGGCCTCGGATTCTGGGAATCTCATCCGTTTTTGGTAGCTTGGGTCCCTCAACAAGACGAAGGTCGGGCATCAACAATCATTCTACTTGTTCAAGGCTACCGAGGGTTTACTCGCAGCCTGCAAAATGCTAACGCAGACATGTCTGCTCTGATTGACGGCCCTTACGGTGGGTTGGAAGCAGATTCTTTCACCAAACACGACAAGATTTTACTCATGTCGGATGGTATCGGTATAGCAGCTCATTTGTACACAGCTCAATATTTACTTCGTGCACATGTTCAGAAGACTGCACGCGTCAGGCGGCTAACCGTAGTCTGGGTCCTCCAATCTCAAGGTATATTCTTATGCCCTACGCACTGAACAACAAGGCTGATACACATTTTAGATCAGATGCGTATGATTGAGGAATATCTGTTCGCTCTGAACGACATGGATCAAGAGAGAAAGATTCTTACCGTCTTCTGCTATTATCCCGAACCAGTGACAGATGGTCCCTCAAGGCCTAGAATCATACCACTGTCAGACGAGCTTAATATGCCTTGGATCATAGACAAGGAGTGGGACGCTGAAGCAGGTAATATGCTAGTTTCAGGTAAGACTAAGAGACTCTACCGTCTGCAGAGCTAACACACGTAGTTTGTGGCACTCCAAAGTTTGAGTTGCGCGCAAGGAAAGCTATTAGATCAAGTTCACATGAGATCGATTTTAGATGTAGCGTCTTTCAACCTAGCGAGTCTTAGTCGGGTGGGTCTAGATCTAGGCACTATCAAGGAGACTGGGACTGAACTCCAAATATCGACGTATGGCGTAGATAGGTCTAATAATAGATGCTTCGTGAAGTGTCGGCGCTAAGGTTGGATATAAAGGCTGTCTATGGTCACTAGTCAATGAGCAAATGCACCTTCGACAGGAACTCTGTATCTAGCTTTTTAGCAGCGTTTGACACCTCAGTCTAAACACGATGGAGAAATCTGACCAGGCATGTACTCTCCGCCATCAACCCGCAAGATGTGTTCTGACCTGGTCCCAAGGTCGGCTGGTGCGAGAGCTGCAACGCACTCGCAACTTGTTTGCGAGCTCTCTCAACTCAAATCACCCAACAACGGAACGCAGCCGCGACTATGGAAGACAAGCATATTCGAAACATCATCAATCTTCAGATCTATCGGGCGATCATGCGCCGTGAGAGAAGAAGACGCTCCTAGCTCTCACAAAGCTCGAAGGTCGTGCGGCTCAGTTAGAAGCGAACGCGGCGAACCTCAGCGGCATTATCAATACCCTGTTGAATGATAATCAAGGAAAGGATGAGCAGATTGCAAAGCTGTCAAGGGCATTGAAGCAGAAGGAAAAGATGATAGATGCTATGCAGTGCGCTTCTGCGCTCGTCCAGTTGCACGACAGCTAAAGCAATCTCAACATGTAAATTACCTTCTTTGTCAATTAGATAATCAACCATATCGTCTTAACAAACATCGTGCTTTCTACAGTTATACAGGTATCACGCGAAATCAAGGCATGGACGACCTCTGGATTGGTGCCCAAAAGCGACCCCTGTTCCCCATTTTCTGCGCTATACCACTCTCCAGTACTCTGCATCAACACTACCCTGTCGTTGCTATGCTGCGTAACCGAGACGCTCATCCGCTCTGCACCCCTTGC